>NW_011499911.1:1102184-1102655 GCF_000495115.2 Populus euphratica
TTTTTTTTGTTTTTTTTTTTTTGTCTTTCTCTGTGTGTGTGTTTTGATTCTTTTGGTATTCTTTTGATTCTTTTGGTATTCTTTTGTTTATTTGTTTGTTCTCTCCTCCAACCCTCTTCTTTTTTTCTGGTTGTCGTTCATCTTTTTCTCTGTGTTATTTTAGTGTCCCCCTTTGTGAGGCCTTTCTCTGGCTTTTATAAAGCTAGAGAAGATCGCGTGTTCATGCCTTTAGAAATGAGGCACGTTTTGTGAGGGATCATGGGCATCGCGATCCATGATTTGCTAGCTGTGTTTCCTATTGATCTGGTTTTCAGGATGAGAAGATGATGAATAATGTTCGTTGAAAACGACATTGGTTTCACTGGAAATGATTATTTTTAATTTAGTCCTTGAACTTTTGACATTTAATAATTGGATCCCTATTTATTAATTAAACAATTTCAAGTTCAATTAAGTCCCCAAACATCTAAT
>NW_011500269.1:0-14516 GCF_000495115.2 Populus euphratica
CGATAAGAGAGGGGGAGTGACACAAAGATCAAAAGAGAGACTCTTGCAAAAAATCTAGCCGAGCAAATGATGTCGTAAAGAGAACAAAAACCACAGAAAAAAACAAAAGAAGACAAGAAAACACCAAAAATTCAAAACTACTAATAGTCTAGAAAATGCTGTAGCACAACAACAACTTTCCAGCTTCTGATCTCCCATCTCCGGTGGAGGTGAGACATGCATCGCCACCATCAAAAAGAAGAAGCGCGAGTTGAGCAGCTTGCTGACTAGCCCACATGCCTTCCTACCCTAACAATGTATGGAACAAGGCTCCAAAAGAAAATCTATCGGTCGACTTGTACAATCACACACCAAGAATATTACTTTTGACGCTCTGGTTTCCTTCGTTCCAACCTCTCCGACCTAGTTCCAATTGATTCCAATGACTCATGAAGGTTAATTTTAATTCTTATATATGATTTTTTTTCCTTGTTCAAAGAATTTTATTAAATTTCAAATCGCTAATGTACTTTGATGTTGATATTAATGTGTATTTAAATGAATTCATAACGTGTTCATGATTTTTTTTTTTGTATTTGATTATGCTCATTTATGTTAAGTGATTTGGTTGGAATATTGGTTATTTATGGTGATTATGCTTACTAAATAAATAATTTATGATGAGTTAATATAAATTGAATAATACAAGGAAATAATTCTTTCTGTTAATTATTATTTCGAAACTTGCTCTTATAATAAAAATAGAAAGTAAGGATTAGATTTTATAGTCAGACAAAAATCTCAAATCAATAAAAATAAAAAGTGAGGATTGGATTTTGGGATTAGATTAACAAACATATGTTTTTAGTGCGAGAAATATTAATTTTTATGCATATTATGTATTTTTATTATAAAATCTAATAACAAAACAACCTTTTTTTAATAAAATGTTTTAGGATGATTTTTTTTAAAATAATCAGATCTTTTTAACCCTTCTAACATAACCAGATAATGCGTATATGTGTGTGATTAAGTAAATTATAACTTAGCCTGTGTAGTTTATATAAATCAATTAGTTAGTTATTGTAGTATAAAAAATATTGAATAGCTATTTGACTAAGCATTTCCCATTTACCCTCAAAAGTAACTTTTGTTCCAAAAAATCCTCATTTCTAAATCAAAGTTTCCCATCTTAGCTATTTCTCCTTTCTTTCTTCAATTTTTTCAAATGAAAAATAAATATTAATTAAAAATAGCATGAATTTTAAACTTGAAGATTAAATATATAGTTTTATTTTTATTTTATATTGAAAACTACAAGGTCTAATTAATTAATGTAATCAAACTAAATAGAGTATGTTAGAATTAACTTCATTGGATTTGATAGTCCAGTTTGAATAATTTTCTTTTAAAAAATAATCAAATCTAATAGTGAATATTGTAATCTGGGTTGGATGCTATTAAATTTAAAATTGTCTTATTCTCAATATTTTATATTATATTGCTTAATAAATACACTTCTGTGTTAGTTACATTACAGTTTTAGGATTATGTCAGCTTATTTTCATGCTACATTACGGTTTTGATCAAATTAAATTTTTTTAAACTAACCTTATGGGTTTAATCAAATTAAATTCTTTTAAATTAATTTTAAGGTGTAGTTTAATTGGTCAGATTTTAGATTTGTTTTCTAATAGTCACAAGTTCAAGTCCTCTCAGAACTACTGGAGACTTACATAATTATTAACTTCAGAGTCCGTGAAATTAGTCAAGATATGTGCAAACTGGCCCGGATACCCACGTTAATAAAATAAATATTTTAAACTTGAAAAAATAATAATCAAGCCATGGAGAACTTTCTAGCATTGTCATTAAACTTGGTATAATGGGTGAATAATGAATCTTGTAGGAGTTTTCCCATTGAGAGAAAAATCAAAGGACCAAAAAATGGAGAGAGACTAGACATGCAGCAACAAAAGCTACCTAAATAACTAATAAAAACATAAGTTAATTATTTAAAAAAAATAAGATGATATTTTTTAAAAAAAATTAAAAAAACAATATATTAGATATTATTGGTCAACTTGCCAAACCCGTTACTTGAGACATGAATTCTATTGGATTCAATATATAACATTTTTTTATTTAATTATATGATAAAATATAAAGATAAATACAAAATTCACTAAATATTAAAAAAATAAAATTAGAATGAAACAATAAAAAACAATTCAATAAAAATTTAATATTGAAGATGAAATTGAAAAAAAAAATCAATAAAAAAAATTCAAGAAAACATATAAAAGTGGGTGTATTGTTACATGAATTCAAGATTATATGAAAACTTTTTAACTCTAAACTTAATATTAAAAAAAAAAAGAGATAGGGGCATGTGTAAATAATTTGAAATTATATAAAAAAATTTTAAACGCTTAATGTAATATTAAAAAAATATAAAGAGATAGAGGGAAAAGAAAACGAAAATAATAATAACTAAGGTGTCAATAGCAAGACTTGAGTCCGTGAGCACATCACAACATCAATGCTTATTAATAATTTAAGCCCATTTTAAACAAATTATCTGTTAATATGATTTATGAAAAATATAATAATGAAAAATCACGAGTATAATAGCTAGGTATAACCTCTCATGAGATCAGGGTGAATAAAAAAAAATTAAAAACTAATTAAATAAAAATAGTAATTGAAAAAATCAAACAATGAAAAAAACTAATTAATTTTTTTTTTAAATTAACCGATTTGGTTTCATAAGCTTAAAATCCAAAAAATAAATCGAACCAAATCGAAACAAAAAAACTGAGCTAAACTAGAAAAAATCAAGTCAAAACCTGAAAAACCAAGTCAAATCAGAAAAAATCATGCCAAATAGAGCTAAAACAAAACTGAACCAAAACTAGTTGATTTGAACTGGTTTTGATTTTTTAAAATTTATTTTTAGTATAGTTATTTTTTTATAAAAATCAAACCGGACAAAAAATAATTACCTTTAATACCAGACTAGCAAACAATATTAAATTTAAATTTGATAATTGAGTTTGAATTACATTGAAGTCTCCTTAATTTTTATGATCCTTACACATTCTCTACGTTTTACTATTTTTTATATTGCTTTGCTTTTATATATTTTATTTCATTAGGTTATTTTTCAAAATGTATATTGTTCCATAATAACAAGAATTGTAGTACCAACTAGTTTGTATGTTTGTGTTATAAAGAACTTATATTTTTTAAAATATAAAAATAATTTTCAAGTTAGAAATTTTTTTAATATTATTATTAAACCTAAAAGTACAGTAATTTTAATTTTTTGATAAAGATATTATTTTTATTAACACATCTTTTATTTATCTTAGCCAATACAATAGCTTTATTAATACATCTGTGTTAATTGATCAAGTGTTGTATCCCAATACAAATAGTCAAAATTTTCATGAGCTCTATATTAACTTATCTCAAAACTTAGGTGATTTACTTATGGTGTGATAACCCTCGAGAAATTAAATTTAGGAGTCAATTTGGTCAAAGATAGGAAGAATTAACAAGTTTGGGGACTTAATTAAACTTTGATTTAAGTAATTTATGCAATCAAGGACTTAATTGAAGAAATACCAAAGTTTGGGGCCGATTTGGGTCAAAATTGAAAGCAATTAAGGTTTAAGGACTATTTAGTAAATTTCTTCGAGATGCTGGGGTCCAATTGTATTTGATCCAGGGACACAATTGCAAATAGCCATTTAGTCAAGAAAACGGCGTCGTTTCAAAGGACACTGTTCATCTTCTTTAGCGGACCAGACCATGAAGAAGTAAAGCCGCCCCGCGCCCCAGTCCCCACGATGCGTCTCCATTACCATTGTAACGGTCCTGCGAGACGGTTCATTTTCTGGGCTATCCCATGGCATTCTCTGGTTTTATAAAAACCCAGAGAAAGGCCACGCGAGAAAGAGAGACGAACTAAGAAGAACTGGAGGAAAAAAAGGGGAAACCGGGAGGACGAAGAGGAAGAGCAGAGAGGACGAACAGAAGTGAAAAGAAAAAGAAGAGACCGTTGTATTCCTGCAGCACGCGCTCGAATTCGTCTTCAGTAGCAGCTCCATCTTCAGCAGCAGCCACACCAGAAACAATGCATTCCAGGAGAAGATCACAGTAGAAACCAAAACAAAACACAAAAATAAAAAAGAGGAGGAAGAGGGAGAAAACCAGGAACAGCAGAAAAAAGAGCAAAGAACAAAGAGGGGAGACGAAAAAAAAAACGAAGGAGAACACCAACACAGACACAGAGAGACAGAACCAAAAACAAACACGCAGACGAATACCAGGAAGGAAGAGAAGATCAGAGACGAAAGGGAAGGAACAAGGTCGTGAGAAGAACAGAAAATAGAAACAGAGAAAACAGGAGACCAGAAAGCAGAGAAGAAGCAAATAGAAAATAGAAAGAAAGAGAGGAGAATCGTTCAGCCATCGTCTTCGGCTTCGCTTCCCTGCACCGGTAAGTTCTTTCCCATTGCTTCTTTTGCAGCTGCAGAACACCGTGCGAAGGTTTAATTACCTTCGCACTGTGCACAGCATGCGTGAAAAGTTCACGCATGCTTGCCTTAGACAGCTCACAGCCGGGTCACGAAAACAGAGAGAGAGAGAAAAAAAAATTGAGCTGGGCTAGGCCTCAATTTAATTTGTCTTGGACCAAGAATGTTTGACAAAATATATTTTTATGTTAATTTCTTGTATTTTATTTAAAAAAAAAAATTATAGTTTTTTTATGTATTTTTTTACTAATTTTTTATTAATAGTGATTTGTATTTTTATATTATGCAGAAAAATAAAAAAATATTTTATTTTCATATATATAACTAAATTTCTCAAAAATATAAAAAACTTTACACTATTTTCATACAAAACAAAATTTTTAAAAATCTGTATTTAAAAAATATCTTAAACTTTAATAATCAGTTTATTAAAATCATGAGAACTAAGTTCATATTTTAAAAATATTAAAAATATATTTTATTTTTTTTTAATATCTCAAATCATGAATTTATACATAAAATGTATTCTTAATATTAAAAAAGTAGGGTTTTTTTTTTTAATTGATATCAGAACAGTTGGATTTTCTTTACTTGATAATATAAGAATCTCATTATTAATAATAACTTTTCTTAAATCTTAGACCACTGACAAGACAACATCAAAACCCCTAAATCATAACAAATCAGAGAGCAATTTACCTCAATTAGGATGCGTTGGAGGAACTAATATAATTTTTAGTCATAATAAGTCTAGAATTTTTGACAAAAACTAGTACATTTGGATTTTCTAATAACCCTTGACCAAATATTAGGTGACGTCTTCTAAACAAACAACAACAATTCGCCTCGACGTCGCGCAAGTACATCCAACAAACAACAGTAAGAATACATATAAGAGGATTATTAAAAACATGTATTTACGACTTGTGTTTTCTCTAAGACTTTGAGTGATAAATGGACTAAGAGGAAGCCATCTTTTCTTCTTGTATTTAAGGCCAAAAAATAATTTGTGTTTGTTAGTATATTTTATTTATTTAATTATAATTATTTTTTCAGGTACCATGTATTAGGGGTGAGCAAAAAAACTGAAAAACTGATTAAACCGAGAAAACCGGAAAAAAAATAACCGATTAAACCGATTAAAATTTTGAAAAAACCAGCCGGTTCGGTTCGGTTTCGGTTTTATAACCAAAAAACCGAAAACCGAGCCAAACTGGAAAAACCGAGCCAAACCGATTTGAACAGGTTTTTCCTCTAAAAAACCGAACCGAAACCGGTCGGTTTGACCCGGTTTCGGGTTTTTTTCAATTTTTTTTTTTCGGTTTGGTTACTTTTTTTTGATTAAGAGTTTTTTTACTGCGATTGCATTTGTCTTTTTCAGTTCCAAATTTATATTTTTTGGCCGCCAATTGGTCAAAATTGAAGAGTTCATTAACAAAACCTAATAGTAATTGGAAAATTATTGGCCATAAAGATCTAATGGTATTATTTACTACAACAGTGTAACTGAGAGTTTCTCCATTCCCATAAAAAAATATTAAATTGGCTAGTAGGGATAATGAAGACTTTTCACAAGTTATATAAATAAGTCTTTCTACATTTTAAAAATAAAATAAAATAACTAAAATACTTTTAATGTTTTTTTAAAAAAAAAACTCACAGAATATATAGCAACTTATTGATGGCATAACAGTGATAAACAGTGATGGAATTGCTGATAAGATTTTCTGATTATCGGTATTTGATTATGTTAATAGAATTGTTGATGGAATAGAAAATTCAATAAGATATTTTTCAATAATAGTATTTTGTCACCAATTTTATTAGCATTTTTAAATGTTAATGAAATAGTCATTATATGTCAGCAAAATATTTTGTGGGTATTTTTCAATTTTTTGTTGTAGTGTTTAGAGAATGAATTGCATGTTAGGAGGATGCAATTGCATTGATGTGAAAGGCCAAGGGCTATATCGAGGCATTCTTGTTACTCAATTAGACAGAAGCTTGCCTTTTTACTTTCCAACATCAAATGGAGTTTTTTGGCGGAAATCTTGGTGAAAGACGAAAGGAATCATCTCAATTAATAAGGACATTGAACAAAATCTTGAAAAATTACAAGTATAATCCAAATAAACTATCATTATTATAATTTAATAAATTTATAATAATTTAAGATAAAATTAGTAATATAACCTATCTAAAATAAAACATTTAAAAAATAATAATATTTTTTATTTAACCTTTATTAACTAGTTAAAGTTTCTATTAATTATAATACTTAGATATTAATTTCTTAAATATAATTTTTTTTTTTAAAAACAAGATGCTGGAAATTTATTTTTTCATGAATTCAATGTTTTTTTAAAAAGATCACTATGATTTTAGGTGCGACACATATTATATATATTGTTTTATAAAATTTATTAACAATGTAGTTTTTGTTTAAATAGATTATTTTATAATAATTTTTATTTTTTAAAAATATTATCTTTATTTAAAATCTTAAAAAATTCACTTGTTTTTGGTGGAAGGATCACATTAAAACTTCACTTATAGTAAGGTTTCAAGGTTTTACCATGTCCTCGTGGTAGTTCCTCACTTTAATTTTCCTTATGGCTAAACAATCACTTCGCTTTCAACTTCTTCCAAAAATCTTCATCATCTTCTTTTTCTTCTTAAAAATCTTCATCATCTTCTTCTTCTTCTTAGCCTCCAATTTTGAAAGCTCAAATTTCATTTTCAATGAATCCTCTCATTTTCCTCCTCTTCCTATGATCTTTCAATCGGCTTCCCAATCAACATCATCAAAATTCGGGTTTCCGTGGTAGATTCTCACATTAATTTCCACAAAAGGTTTCTATATTAATTTAATATTTAATATAATATTTGTTATAGTGGCTTTTTTTTCCGTATCATATTTTTATTATTACGTTAAATTTCATATATTGAATATTTTATTCCATTTTATTTTATAATTAGATTGAATAAGCCTCCAATTATTTTATTAAATTTCATATATCCATTTTATTTTTTCACTTAGCCCTATAAAGGTGACAAATATGAAATTTTTGGTTTTTTAAGAAATTAATTTTTCTTATATATTTTTTTCTTTTTATAATTTATATTTTTATCATTTTATACTTTACCTATTAATCACCATTTCTTTTTTCTTTTCTTCATTTTTTTGTAATTTTTTTTTCATTTTTTATTTAAAATTATTTTGGAAAAAAATATTATTTTTTATTATTTATACTTGGAATATTTATCATTCTACACTTAGACTATTATTTTATAATTTTTTATAATATTTTTTTATTTACATTTTTTGTTTCGCAAAAAACTCTTATACAAAGACTAGTAAAATATTGTTTTAATATAGTAATTATAACATTATTTTATTTTTCTATTTTGGTTAAAAATGAGCTTAAGTATTTATATATCTTTATTAACATATATCAATTTTATTATATTTTATTATATGTAAATATTAATTTTTTGATTTATAATTATATTTTTTACTCATTGTAAAAAAACATGTTAATAAAATATACATATTAATTCATTCATTTATGTTAGAAAAAATAATTATTCAACCTTTAACTAGGCAAGTTAAATAGACACGTTATCAATTTTGTTTTTTATATTTACTTTATATATAATTATTTATTTATTTAATTAAATATATGTATAAATTTTTTGATTTATAATTTAAATTTTTATTTCAGAAAAACATATTTTAAAATTTTTTATTTTTTTTAAAACATTATTCGGGAAACATGAAAATAACTAATAAATACTATGTCATAATGTATTGTGATTTTAACATAAATCTACGTCAACCCAACTTGCCAACCTCTTGTGCTAGTGACTAATTCCGAATTTCTTGTTTTGGAATTATCCTCTCCTACCGTTCAACTATCGAATCTCTACCGATTCGCCGCATCAATCCATCTTGACTTATATAAGTCTTTTTAGATCATTATCTTATCCAACGAGTACGGAATAATGTTTGATAATTTAATCTAAATTTAATGGATAACAACCCATCTTTACTTAAATTTATAAATCTTTTTAGGTCATTATCTTATTTAATGTGTGAATATTATTAAACTCAATCCAAAACCCCATCCATACTTAATTTAAAATATATATTTGTATTATATAGATAAATATGTAGAATATTTACATATTGTTTGAAACTAGATTATCTAATATAAAATAATACACACATATATATGTAACATTTATAATTTTATTAGTTAACACATACACACATAACCATACTTCAAATATGTATGTATGTGTGTGAACATATAACTATTTTATTTTTTTATTAAATAATAAATATTAGTTATATAATAAATATCAATATAGATACTCAAAACTTGATATATATAATATGAATATTTAAATTTTTTATCTAATGAATAATAGATAAAGAATGAATATAGAAAAACCTAACACGTATCTAATATTTTATATGTTCTTAAATAGTATTAATTATAAAATTCTTGTTCGAGGTTGAATGAGATTTGAAAATGGTTTCAAATTTTTTTCAAATAATCAATAACTATCATGTTGTTAACAAATATAATTTAGTAGAGCAGACACACTTTATGCTCAAATGTCTAAGTTAAAACATTCTAGATGAAATGATAATAGTTACACTAAAAAACTAATTACTGAAAGATGAAGTCAAACTATATATGATTTTTTTAATATTTTAAAGATCAAAACGCATTGTTAGATGCCTCTCTTGATTTTCAAATATAAACCATTTAATTTATTGAATTGATAATATAATATAAATTATTTAATTTATATAATCCTATTTTAATAAAGATTATGATTTATATTTAGACCAAACTATTATGAACCTAATAGGTGATCACACATTATGAATTGTTGGTAAAAAAATTAAATTATGGTAATTAATTATGTCTTGATTATAAATAAATTTTAGAAATAAAAAACTAGAGTGTAATTAACACGGAGTATCACAATTCTAAATTCTAAAAGAAAAAAGAATGTAATATAAAGTGTTGTATCATGTAATATAGAATATAGAAAAGAAAAAGGTGAGGAAGAGCAGCTAGCACTCACGGCATCAAAATCCCTTTATTCTAAAAGATTTTTTCCGTACATATTATTATTAGAAGTTAGATAATTGAATAATTTTTTTGATTTGTGATAACCTAAAAATAAAAAGTTAATCATTCCGAATGAATTTAAATTAGTGTTTTCACTGCATTTATGTTCTTTAAAGAAATATAAAAAATATATCACGTGCAAGTAAAGTAACTTTTTCATTGATTTGAATGGAAAAAATAGGCGGAAGAATATATTAGAAAAACACTCTTATTCAAGGATTGAATAAACACAATTAAAGATAGAAGAAAATATTAAAAAATCCTCTCAATATTATACAAGAGAAGGACATATATATATATAATTGAGTAAATTATAACTGAGTATTTGTAGTATAAAAAATATTGAATAGTTCTTTGACTATTATAATTAAAAGAGTAATGCCATATATACAAATAAAATTTTCATACAAAACTCCTGCAGACGCATGACACTCAGGAGAGAAGGAATTTTAGTATAAGAAGTGTAAATCATTTAACTAAATGTTTATATGTTATAGTATTATTTTACATTTGCATATTGAAATTAATACACGAGTGGAGTATTGAATTAGTCTTGCTCTTGTCTCTCATCTTAGTGATGGAGATGATGGGAACATCATTCCCTACTCGCCGAGTGTTAGGGCTTGACGGAGGGATCATTTTCTAGGAACAGCATATTCGTGTTGAGAGCAGTGAACACCATCAGAGAAAGAGATACCAGAACCGACAACGACAAGAGCACAAGCATTATTCCATGTGCAAGGAAGCCCTTCACCTCCTGTGCATAATCTACTGAAGCCAGAGCCAGCACCGTCAAAGGAAACGAATAAGCCCACCATGCTACGTTGAACTTTCTCATGGACTTTTTGAATAGGGATGGCCTAGAAACCTATTTTCACATTACAAATAAATTAACAAATATTAGAAAATTAAGGACCATGTATACATGGATGCTTAATTTAAGACACACACACACACACAAAATCAAACCACAACTCAATTTTAAGTTTTCTTTTCTTTTTAATTAACCATTTTATCATCAAGATTACGTACTCTCTACATAAAATAATTGAGTTCTAGTGAGTTCGATTTGTTAAAATTATTTACTTCTTAAAATAACCATACAGATTGGACTAATAATTAAATTAATTAAGAACCCTAAAAATTACTACTGCTTCACACACACACACACACACACCAGGGATAAGAAGAGGAAGAGAGACAGAAAGAAGAGCATCTTTGCCGGGTAATCAAAACTTCCGGAAATGGAGTCCCAAGCCAAGCTTGCCACACTTGGAGCTGCAAAGAACATGAAGAAGACGGGCCTCAACATAGTAGGCAGGCTGTTGCCCCCTGATAACCTTTGATATAGTGTAACAAACAGGACAAGATAATGTGCCATGCCCAAAGAGAACATACAAACAGCACTCTCCCTCCACCCCATTTCCGCTGCAGCCTGGGCCCCTACCAAATTCCCTATCACTGATAGCTGACTGGTCGGATTCGCCACCGCTGATAAAAACCTCTTTCCTTTAGTAAACCACTGGCCGTAGATTTTGACGTCGAGAAACACCACTGGAACCACAAAAACCCACCACAGAACTAGGTAGTACATGGTCTTTGGAGTAATGAATGGTGATGATTGAAGCAAAAGAAGCCAGGAAATCCAAGGAACAAAAAGATAGTTCACTCCTACATGGTGCAAGAACTCAGCCTTCACCCTTTCAAAGAGATATAAACATCTAAGGATATACAGAAGAGAGAGTGAGGCTAATGAGAAGAGAGCTAGTGACCAGAGAAGAACAAAAGCTGTGGAGGGCAGCATTCGAAACATACGTCTAAGAGCATGTGCATCATCAGGAGATTCTCCGACGATTTTCCATAGCAAGGCTTGACTACATAGAGCAAGGCTAATCCTAAAGTAACCGGCATGTAACCTCGCCAAGATTGACATCATAGATTGCTTGATGATAGATAGGGAGCCACGATGTGGTGATGGTATTGCTGTTTGCTCGATCACAATTTCGATTACGGGTTCGGAATTTCTCGTATCCATATTTATTAAGGAAAGAGACTTGTACATTTCGTTGTCTTATATAGAAATAGTTATATGTAGTATATTCTATTCTTATATTATACGCAACCCTAAAAATATAAATATAAAGAAATAGTTATTTTTATTGACAATCATTATAATTCACCCAAAAACAATCTCTCAACATAATTTAATTTGGTATAGAGCAGGAAAATCATCCTTCACTCTTCTCTGTATTCAATCCTTTTTTCCAGTCGAGCTTGCATCTTCTCCTCCCTTGTCAATGAAACCAAGAAGTTCAACAATCTTTTGTTCTTCGTGACATGATTAAAGAGTTGATGTTTTTTTTCAAGTGTAGAAATGTTGAAATAATAAATAATCCGGCAAGACCGGGGTCGAATCATATAGAAATTAATTATATAAACTATAAATAAAAAAAGATATAATAACAAAAAAGAAATTGAAGAAAGTTTTGAGAAGTGATATTGATATAAGGATTTAAATAAATATAAAACAATTATCGAGGTTAGAGGATCCACTAATAGTATTTCAAATAAGTATAATATAAACTTTTTTTATTATTAAATAGAAACCATATACAAAAGAGGTTCTAATCAAGTTATAATTTATTAACATTATTATATTAATTATCTTATTTGAGTAATACCAATACTATTAAATGTTGTCAGGTATTCATGATGATAACTTATGTTAATAACAAATTATATTCTTTTCATAGCACAAATGTTGGTTATACCATACAATTGGGCTATGAAAGTACAAAGTATTTGTTGTACCAAGGGTTGTTCAATATAAATCTAGATTAACCTCAACATAAATCTAGATTAACCATTTAACGAGTAAGATATTAAGACTGAGTAAGAAAATAAATACAAAATATGTTAGTATCAAATATTAAAGTTCACGTTGAGTTTATATTATATTTATCCTAACACCATCAGTGAAACTTTTTCATCTTGACATAATAAACTTAGCTAAACATAATGAAGAAGAGAAACATAAATAAACAAGAGAAAAACATAATTATATAAGTATAGTAAAGGAACTGAAAGGTATAAACAAGAGATTAATTAAAGCAAAACTTAAGAATTATAAAAATATAAAGAAAGAGAGCAAGAATATGACCTTGATCTGAAAATCAAGATGCCTAAATATATAGCAAATGCCTTTTTTTATAGTCTAAAATTTAAAACAATTGATTTGATAATTAATTGTTAAGTGGGTGTCCACCTTTTGACTTGATAATAATCATTATCTTTTTGTCTGCAGAAAACGTTATTGCTAGCATCAAAATTTGAACATATAGTTTTCATGAAAGTTCTAGAAAATTATCTCAGCGTTCCAATAAAACAAGAATGAGGTCATTTGGACTTCTAGAACTCGAGATATGGGTTGAATACTAAACAGTATCTAAGCTATAAGACAAATTCTGACTTCTCTATTGTTACTATAATTTGAACTTGAAAACGATCTTTTTTAATCTTGGATTCTTATGAAAGTTTTAGGTCTATGTCTTAGCTTTCTATCCATATAAACTAGACCTAAATCCAAGTTTTATAGTTTTAGTTATGATCCAATAACCGAATGGCGTTTCAATTTAAATTCAACCAGCATCTTTTTTTAAGCTTAACCCTCTCTTTATCTTCTCAATTTCAGTGATTAAACTCATCAATCAATCCTTTGATTTATGTGATAGGCCTGCATTTAAGATGAATATTTACCATAAATTAAAGGTATCTTATATTATTAGAAATGTTATTATAAAACAGGCTCTAGTTAAGGAGTTATTGATACTTCAAATGTAAACTGATGATATAAAATTTTGATAAAAATACATTTTTAAATACTAATCAGCTGCTGCATCAATCCTTCACTCTAATTACAAGATTTTATAGTGTTACCGATGGACCGAATCCATCAATATGAGATTAAAACTCTGTTGGTAACTTTTTTACCGACTATATCATCAACAGAAAGTGTCCATCAATATGCCTTTCGTCAGTAATCCTAAATTCCAACCCAAGCTTTGGGCTAAAGGTATGTGTAGAAAGACACATTCTTATGTGTTTTTTCCTTGTATGCTACTTATTTTTATTTTGATATCTAGCTAAACAAGCCTTTTTAGATATCAAAAAATTTCAAAAAACAATTGGGGATCATCTTTGATTTATTTATAGGTTCTTCACAACTTTTTTTTTGTTGACTTTGATGTATATCCGGTTTGCAAACTTTCACTATGAAATACGAATATGGTACATAAAAAAATTAAAGAATAATATAAATCATATCTTGAGACCTCACCTAACAGCTTAAACATTTTGATTGAATTGATTATTAATAATTCTTTATCTTGGAGACATTACAAAAATCAAAGGGACACTACAAGAAAAACTAGAAATAACCCTCGGTTCATCCCACCCTCCCTTAGTAGCCCTTGTAGAACCATTACAAGAGCCACCTTTTTTTCTTCTCAACCGTCAGCTGTAAAGAATATAGGTCTCCTTCCCCCAAACAAATCTTAGACGTCACCACCATCACTCTTTAAAGAAAGAAAAAGACGGGACCTCTAGAGAGGGGAAGAAGATTAATTCTTTCAACAATAGCAGCGAGCTTCCTCTTTTCAGACCAACACTGTATGCCTCTTTTAGCTCTAGTAACATTTAGTGACATAATCAAAAGATTGATGTCTTTTTCTAAGTGTAGGAGTGTCGAAGTAATAAACAACCCGACAAGACAGAGATCGAACCACATTGAGGTTAATTATATAAATTATAACAACAACAACAACAACAACAACAACAACAACAA
>NW_011500269.1:16025-19439 GCF_000495115.2 Populus euphratica
TTATTATTATTATTATTATTATTATTATTATTATTAGTACTACTACTACTATTATTATTAGTATTATTATTGCTTCTATTATTATTGTTGTTGTTTATAATTATTGTTTATAATTGTTGTTTATAATTTGTACAATTAACCTCCCTGTGGTTCGACCCCGGTCTTGCCGGGTTATTTATTACTTCGACACTCCTGCACTTGGGAGAAGACATCAATCTTTTAGTCGTGTCAAGTTTTTGGCGCCGTTGCCGGGGAGGTAAGTTCTTGTATAAATTATAGTATTTATTTTATTTTCTCTTTTCACTTTTCTTGTATATAACTTTGTTTCTTTTCTTTTGTTTCTTTTTATTTTGTTTTCTTCCTCCTTCTTTTGCTTTGTTGTTCTTCTTTTTATTTTATTCCTACACGTGCATGAGAGTGTGGTCACGTACATCAAGTGGTAGACTTTGTAGGGTATCCTCATCATTTTCAGAAAATATGGCCGAAGAAGATAATCAATCACTTCATAATGAGAATAATGAGAATAACCGTGCTAGAACACTTAGAGACCACATGAATCCCACAAGAACAAGTGCACCATCATGCATAGTTTTTCCTCCTGATGCATCTCATTTTAATTTTAAACCAGGTATTATTCAACTTTTACCTTCTTTTCATGGTTTGGAATTGGAAAATCCATACTTGCATTTAAGGGAATTTGAGGAGGTGTGCAACACATATAATAATTTAAATTGTAGCATGAACACCATCAGATTAAAGCTTTTTCCTTTTTCATTAAAAGATAAAGCTAAAACATGGCTACAAAATTTAAGACCAGGATCCATTCGTGCTTGGGATGAAATGCAACAACAGTTTTTAAAGAAGTTTTTTCCATCTCATAGAACAAACTCTTTCAAAAGACAAATCACTACTTTCACTCAAAAACCAGGAGAAACATTTTACCAATGTTGGGATAGGTATCGAGACTTGCTTAGTACTTGCCCTCATCATGGTTTTGAAACATGGAGATTGGTTTCACATTTCTATGAAGGGTTAACACCTAAAGATAGGCAAATGGTTGAATTGATGTGCAATGGAACTTTTGAAGATAAAGACCCTGATGAAGCAATGGAGTACTTAGACTTGTTAGCTGAAAATGCTCAAAATTGGGACACCGCGGGTACTTATGAGGCACCGAGTAAAACTCAACCTCATACATCTAGTGGAGGTATGTACAACCTTAGGGAAGATCATGACCTTCAAGCCAAGTTTGCATCTTTAGCTAGAAAAGTCGAGGCACTAGAATTGAAAAAGAGTGGTCAATTAAAATCTGTTGAAAACATTGTGTGTCAAATCTGTGAAACAAATGAACACTCAACCAACGATTGTCCAACCTTGCCTTCTTTTAAAGAATGTCTCCATGAACAAGCCCATGCTTTAAACAGTTTTCAAAGGGCCAACCACAACCCATACTCCCAAACATACAATCCTGGTTGGAGAAATCACCAAAATTTTAGTTGGAAGAGTGACAATGCACAAACTTCACAACCACAGTTTCAAGCACACTATAATTTCCAAAATTATCATGGATATGCACCTCCTTATGCTCCACCTCCTATAAGAAATTTTGAGGAAACTTTGTATGTATTTATTGAAAAGCAAGAGACAATCAATACTCAACTTGCTCAAAACATAAGAGATTTTAAAGATACTCTTGTAAAATTCACATCTGCTCTTAGTTTTCCAGAGAAAGGTAAGTTTCCATCTCAACCACAGCAAAATCTCAAGGGGCAATACAATGCAAATGCAAGTAGTCCTGGAAGTCAACACATGGATCAAGTCAAATCAGTCATTAGTCTTTGTAGTGGTAAGGTTATTCAAAAACCAATTCTTGAACCTTGTGAGAAAGATGATGAGTCAATCTCTAAGGGTAAGGAAGGGGTTGAATATGAACATTGCAAAGAAAAGACTGATTCCCCTCCAACACTTTCATTTTCTCATACCATGACCAATTAGGAAGAAATCAAGGATGAAAAAGGACAATTACCAGCTTATTGGAGTACCCAAGTTAAAAGAAAGTTCTTGAACAAAGTGAAGAACTTTTATTGGGATGACCCTTATTTATTCAAATATTGTCTTGATCAAATATTTCAAAGATGCATTCCTGACAATGAGGTAAGTAGTGTCATTAAATTTTGTCATTCTGAGGCATGTGAGGGCCATTTCTCATCAAGAAAGACAATTGTAAAAATTTTACAAAGTGAATTTTACTGGCCCACCATATTCAAGGAATTACATGCATCCTGCAAAACCTGTGAAAATTGTCAAAAGGTGGGATTTATTTCAAAACACAGAGTCTTTAGATAATCTTCTATTGACTCTTAAGTCTCATCATAGTCGAGATAAACATCGTGCAATTCATGATTTATGGCCTCATTTTCATAAAGAACATGATCGACTTAGTCTTAGGAATCTGACTAAAAAAGACCCTGTTTGCTAGTTTTTAAGAAAACTGGATGAGAAGCCTATCCCCGACCTATAAAGAGCGTTTAAGCCGTTCTTGGACGTAAAACCAAGGGAAGATGTAAGCCACAATCATAACTACCTGTACATACACATGCTTTTTTAAAAGTAAATAAATAAATAAATAAATAAAGAGAGGGAGTGTGTGAGACTCCAGCTGGCTTACATATAGGTGGTATGATTGCCTTTCTAATTTCTCATTTATACAGTTCTCTCTTCCTTCCTTTCATTTCTACTCAACTCATACATTCATCAAATACAGAAGTGTGTAGAAATGGCAAGTTCCTTAGGTCATCATATAAGAAATATTTGTGTTTTCGGTGGATCTAGTCTTGGGAAAGAAAAGGACTTTTTAGAATCAGCAAATCATCTTGGTCAAGTGCTAGCTGAGAGAAAGATTCATTTAGTGTATAGGGGAGGCAGTCTTGGGTTAATAGGAGGTGTGTCAATAGCTGCATTTTTAGGAGGTAGTCAAGTTTTGGAGGTCGTCCCCAAAGCTTTAGCACAAGGGGACATCATTGGAAAAATAATTGGAGAGGAACTTTAGGTCTCCACAATGTCGGCTCGAATGAATGTAATGTTTAACCATGCTGATGCCTTCATAGCTTTACCAGGTGGTCTAGGCACATTGAAAGAGATCTTTTATATTTCCTATTGGGCGTAACTGCACATTCACCATAAACCCATAGGTTTGTTAAATGTTAATGGTTATTATGATAAGTTATTGCCTTTTCTTGATCATGCTGTGGAACATGAATTTCTAACATCTTCTGCACGACAAATTATAATCTCTACTGCTATTGCTGAACAATTAATTGACCAACTATAATTTTTCATTCCTGTAATTGATCCTTCCATGAGTCGCTTAAATTGGTCAACTAAGGAAATCCGTAAAAAGCTCAGATTAGATTT
>NW_011500269.1:22239-25252 GCF_000495115.2 Populus euphratica
CTATTACTACTACTACTACTACTACTACTACTACTACTACTACTACTATTATTGTTATTGTTATTACTATTAGTATTATTGTTGTTATTGTTGTTATTGTTGTTGTATTATTGTTGTTTATAATTTGTACAATTAACCTCCCTGTGGTTCGATCCCGGTCTTGCCGGGTTATTTATTACTTCGATACTCTTGTACTTGGGAAAAGACATCAATATTTTAGTCGTGTTAAAAGGACAAAGAGAGGGTGAAGCTTAGAAAAGAGATGCTGCTGCAGTCCAAACTGAAACACTGTTTGGTAATTAGGTCATATCTAGAGTTGCAAATCTCAGATTTAGGTCTGTTTTATATGGATGAAAACCTAAGACTTATGCATAAAACTTTAGACTCAATTCTGCTATTTGGAATTCCAAATCTTATTAATAATGTAGAAGTATGAATTTGTCATGCAACCCAAGCAATGTTCAGTGTTTAGCCCATATCTTGAGTTTTAGAAGCCCAAATGACCTCAATTTTTCTGGAAAACTCAGATAATTTTTTAGAACTTCATGAGAAAGGTTGGTTTAAATTCTGACGTTATCAATGATGTTTTGTTCAAATAAGAAGATAAGAATTGTCACTAAGTCAAGATGTGGCCACCCACTCAACAATTATTTATCAAAATCATAGTTTTAAATTTTGGTTTATAAAAGAAAGCATTTGCCATGCATTTAGGCATCTTGATTTCTAGATCAAGATCATGCTCTTGCTTTCTGTCTTTGTATTTTTGTAATACTTAAGTATTGCTTTCATTAGTATCTTATTTATGCCTTTCATTTCCTTTCCTTTACTTAATTAACTTTTATCTTATTTATATTCTTATCTTGTTTATTTATATTTCTCTTTTTCATTATATTTAGCTAAGTTTATTATGCCAAGGTGAAAAGATTACACTAATGGTGTAAGAATAATTATAGTGTAAATTTAACATAGACTTTAATGTTTGATACTAACATATTTTATATTTGTTATATTATTCACTCTTAATACTTTGCTTGTTAAATGGTTAATTTAGATTTATGTTGTATAACACTTGGCACAATAAATACTAGGCACTTTCATAGCCCAACCGTATGATGTAACTGACACTTGTGCTATGAAAGGAACTTGATTTGTTGTTTATATAAGTTATAATCATAAATGCCTAACAACATTTACAAGTATTAGCATTATTCAAATAAAATAATTAATGTAATTATGTTAACCATTTATAATCCCATTGGAACCTCCTTTGTGTGTGGTTTCCAGTTCAGTAATAAAAAGAGTTTATACTATATTTGTTTAAAATACCACTAGTAGATCCTCTAACTTTGACATTTGTTTTTATCATTGTTTGATCCTTACATCAATCTTTCTTCTCAAAGTTGTCATCAACTTCTTCTTCTTTATTATTATTTTTGTTGTTGTTATTATTGTTGTTATTATTGTATTATTATCGTTTATAATTTATACAATTAACCTCCCTGTGGTTCAACCTCAGTCTTGCCAGGTTATTTATTACTTCGACACTCCTGCACTTAGGATAAGACATCAATTTTTTGGTCGTGTCATTACTCAATTGGAAATCATATATAAAGGAGGTTCCAATCGGATAATTTGTTATTAATAGCTTATTATAAATTATTAATATGATCATATTAATTATTTTATTTAAGAAACACCAAACTTTTAAATATTATCAGAAATTCATGATGCTAACTTATGTTAACAACAAATCAAGTTCCTTTCATAGTACATGTATAGGTTATACCATACGGATGAGTATGTGACACGACCAAAAGATTGATGTCTTCTCCTAAGTGTAGGAGTATCAAAGTAATAAATAACCGACAAGACCGTGGTCGAATCATAAGGAGGTTAACTGTATAAACTATAAACAGATGAAGCAAATAAATTTTTTTGCATGATTTTTTATTAGTGAATCCATCAATAACAATTATTTTGATAGACCACAAATCATGTTGATAAACTATGAGTATAAATATTGATAAAAAATTTCATTGTTTAATATAAATATTTTGGTAATGATTGTGGTAGTGATGATGGAGAAAATGGTGCTCAAATGATAGTAGTGGTGACATGGTAGTGGTAGTAGAGGAGGTAAACATAAGCTGGTAGTAATAATGGAGGTGAATGATGAGGTTGTAGTGGTTGTTAAATGGAGGTGGTGGTTGAAATAGTTGGATGATGTTATAAGTGAATTATATTTGTAAAAGATTTTATAAAACTTTATAAGCTAAATTTTTTTTTGAGCAAATGAACTAAATTTAAAGATTGATTATAAAAAAAAATTTATTTATCAATTTTCTTGTAAAATATTTTATAAGAAATAAAGTTTATAAAAACAAGCACACAAGAATTTAAAAAATATTTTATTGTAAAGTATTTACACCAAATAGACAAATCTTTAGTCCTTGTGTCTCTTATGATATCATGAATAATTAAATAGTTCTTTTCTTAATATTGGCCATTTTTAATTTATTTTAATAGTATTTTGCTCCAAAATCCTTTCATTTGTATTATAATTTCACCATCTTACCTATTTTTCTTTTCTTTATTCTATTTTCAATAAATAAAAAATAAAATAAATTTTAAACAAACTCAAAATCTACTAGCTAGACAAATTATAAAAACAATAAAAAAATTAGGATTAATTATATAATTTCCAAAATTATGAGGATTAAATAATTATTTTTGTTAAATAATAAGAACTAAATTATAATTTACTCCTATATATCATAGAAATGATATAAATAATCATCCACTAACATTATGACATGTGTGCCAGTAGGGGGTTAGATTAATTAGATATGAGATATTAGGTTAAGTTATACAACTAGTTTATTATTCTATTTGTGTACCTTTGCTCCATCTAGGTTTGATTTAGGTTTGATTTTTATTTTAAATAATGTTTAGGTATTGCAAATATATATATATATATATATATATATATATATATATATATATATATATATAT
>NW_011500269.1:25343-37744 GCF_000495115.2 Populus euphratica
ATATAAAGTTTGTAATTCAAGTCTTAGACCTAATGGAGTTAAATAAAAAAAAAAGACAACAACAATAAAAAAATCAAATTAAAAAAGAAGTAATTATAATAATATGCTTTTTTTTTAAGAGACAAATAATATAGCTTGAACAATATACCTCAATTCCTAATCTATAAAATATGGAAGGATAAATTTTTGATGAGTAGAGTAAAATCATGAAAAATATCATTTTAATAAACATTGTTTTCACTTATATGCTATTGTGTTTTTTTTATAATTGTTTAACTTTTAATAATAAATATTGTGATATTTGTATACAATTAGCTTTAGGATTGGTAATCATGAGTCATTCAAGGTTTTGGGAGGAAACATGATGTAAATTATATTTTTAAAAATTAATATTGTATTTTTTTAAAAAATAATTTTTTTAATTAATTTTTTATATTTTTAGATTATTTTGATATATTGGTATTAAAATTATTTTTTTAAATACAAAAATTTATTTTAATATATTTTTAAGTAAAAAAACATTTTAAACCATCACTGCTAATATAAATTGAATTCATTATATAAAATTATTATATAAATACTAAAAAAAATTATTTTTTAATATAAATTGAAAGACACACACACACACACACATATATATATATATGCCCTATATTTATAAAAAAAATATTATATTTTTATAATGTGAGAGATAAGAAATATTTTTTTATTTAAATACTTCAACTTAAAAATAAAAAAATAATATCTTTCAAATGTAAAATAGAAAAACATTTTAAAATAATTTTTTACACTTTATTATTTATAATATATATATAGCCTTTATTCATATGGATTGTTTTTTTAACTATTTCATGTAAAATATTAAAAGCTAAAATATTTTTAAATTTTTTTTAGATTGATCCGAAATCCAATCTTTGATCAAATTAACCTTAAAATCAGGTTTAATAACTAATTACTTAACTAAAAATAATTTGGTATTAGCCCGAGCAGCTACATACATGGGTCAAAATGGGTGGCCATATAGATGTCACACATTGTTGAAAACTACTTCCCATATTACATTGTAAAAGTGGCTGGTTTTTGCAACGGTTAAGTCCATATTTTATTTTCATATTAATAAAAAAAATTAAAATTAAAAGAAAAATAATTAAAATTTTTAATTCAATTGAATTCCATAAATATTCTATACAATATTAATTAATTATATGGTTTAATATTTTCATTTAAATATAAAAATATAATTTATTATCAATTTAATTCAAATCATATATAAAATTGAATTCAATGTTAATTTAATAGAAGAAAAATAGCAAAAAAAATTAAAAAAATTGAAAAAAATCAAGAAAAACCCATATTCTTTGATATATATATATATATATATATATATATGTATGTTATTGAATCTTTTTGGCCATCATATTTTCTACTAATATAGAGACATTTTTGAAACAGCGGTCAGCAAGAGAGATTTCATAAAGGATTTAATTCCCTGCAACTTCGTTTTTTCACCGAATCTGCAAGAATTTCTCATAAAGTATTGATTACCTGTTGACCATCCAATTATTGGGTAGTCGGTGAACTGGCGGGGGGAGCATTTATTAGTTTTTAGCAGGAATATCTTCATGCATGCACTCCAGAACAGGCAGCAATTGTTATGGGCCAAGGCAGATTGAATTCCCTTAGATAATCAAATCGATTGCCTGTCCACTTGGGACACGATCATATATATTAACAGGTGGGGTTAAGTGATAACAACCTGAAATTAAAAGAGTTTGTTTTTTTTATTATTTTAGATTTGAATTTTTAGTTGTTTATAGGGTGATTATTAGAGGTTTATATAATTATTAATTTTAGAATTTATAAAATTAGTCATGCTACGTGTGTAAACATACATCTTAATCTAAAAAAAATTTGGATTTTGAACATGTAGCTACTGGCCAGTGAAAGAGAATTATTCGTCTTATTTTCCTCTTTGCATTTGGAAATATAGTCAACTTTCCAGATGCGCCATGCATGAGAGGAAAGTAAAAGCTGAAAAGATTAATCACCATGAAGAATAAAGTGGCCTCGTTTTCTGAATCCATGCAGAACTGAAATGGTTGATTACTTATGAAGGTTGTTTGGTGTTCTTATAAATGCCCGAAGTGGTGGTGGACATTTGGCTTTAGAAGAACTTAATTGCAGCTGAACTTTCAGACGAGGAAACACAGAAGAGAAGGGCTTTATTGCGGATTAGTTTCATAATGGCAATACATAAATCCGAGTAAATGGGAAGCACCGAGGTGAAATTTATGAGAACGTAAGTTTACAACATTAAGTGTAGAAACTGACGTAACAAAAAGATGCTTTAGAATTGAAGCTGATATTTTTCTAGTTTACTTGCATTGGCCATTTCATTTGCCGCCACCACCACCGCCCGAACCACTTCCAGATCCATGGCCAGCACCAGCCCCAACTCCTACACCAATGCCAATCCCAACTCCAAATCCTCCACCAGCTCCACCGCCATGCCCACCTCCTACACCTCCACCTCCACCAGCACCACCACCTAGACCTCCACCAGCTCCACCGCCATGCCCACCTCCTACACCTCCACCTCCACCAGCACCACCACCTAGACCTCCACCAGCTCCACCTCCTAGACCTCCACCTGCTCCAAAGCCACCACCATGGCCTGATCCACCACCTAGACCTCCACCTCCTCCACCACCTCCACCACCACCTCCTCCAGCAGCACCTCCGGAGCCACCACCTACACCGCCTCCAGCTCCAAAGCCCCCACCATGACCTGAACCACCACCAATACCACCGCCACCACCTCCTCCTCCACCTCCTCCTCCAGCACCACCAGCACCTCCAGCTCCACCTCCTACCCCTCCTCCAGCTCCAAAGCCTCCACCATGTCCTGACCCACCACCAACACCACCTCCACCACCTCCACCAAAACCACCACCTCCACCAGCACCACCTCCACCTCTGCCACCAACACCTCCTCCAGCCCCAAATCCTCCACCATGACCAGTTCCACCTCCAACACCTCGTCCTCCACCACCACCAAAGCCACCACCTCCTCCAACACCCCCTCCAGCACCGCCACCAAGCCCTCCTCCGCCTCCAGCTCCACCACCAAAGCCACCACCTTTACCACCACCACCACCAAGTCCGCCTCCTCCTCCAGCTCCACCACCGAATCCACCACCTCTACCACCACCACCACCTCTACTTCTACCACCACCACCTCTACCTCTACCACCACCACCACCAAGCCGTCCTCCTCCTCTAGCTCCACCACCTCTACCACCGCCACCTCCTAGTCCTCCCCCACGTCCACGACCAAAGCGGCCTCCACAACGTCTTGGATTCCACCTACAATCATCGTCTCGATATCTAGTTTGGTCAAGCTTGTCATCACCAAGGCTGATTGCACTCAAATGAAGGACAATGCACAAGAGAAGCAGAAGAAAAGAAACCCATTTTGATGAGATCATTGAACCCATGGCCTTGTGCTTATGCTATACTAACAAGGTTCTTTCCAAGCAGTGCATGTTCTTCTTTGCATGAAAAGTCTCCTATATATAGGGTTTATCCACTGCATTATTTGGGCAAGTTCACTGAAGAGCCTTCAATTGTTGCATCTTAATGTGACGCGTTGGAACCGTTGGGTCAATGGCGAGAGCATTTAATGATCAAATTAAAGTCACAACCCCAGATCACTTTGCATACATACAACGAGGGCGGATTCGGGCGGGGCAAGTGGGCTGACCTCTGCAAAAATATTTATTTTTTTCCAGAATTATATACATATATTTTATATGTGTGGCCCAATAAAATTAAATAAATTTTAACCCTCCTGAAAATTTTATATATATCTATATATAAACTCACAAAAGAAACTGCCAAAAACATTAAATTAGAAGCGGCGGATTCATTCACATGCCTTGTTGTTAGCATAATTAGAGTACTAGATTTCTTTCTAATCAGGTTTTACCTGTGTTTTATTCACTTGATTTTATCTTATTACAACTCTTTTAGTATTTAAACTCTTTAATTAAGATAACACGAAGAGTAAATTCGTTTACAAACCAGTTTAAGTTCCTTAAGATAACACTGCACGCGTAAATATTTACATATAAAACGAGAGGAAATCATTTTCAATAAATGTAAGCACTTTTCTTTTTTCAACACCCGAGTTTAGAGCTATGTCCACCGTGTAGTCAAGATCAGTTTTTGAGTTACAGATTGGGTAGCTCTCTCTCATCTTTAAATTACGTACTATCATGTTTCATTAATGATTTGAACTTAGAGACCTTTAGATGAAACGTTCATGTGTTGATGCTACTAGCTAGACTTTAGCTATTAAAGGAGAAATTATAGAAATTACATATAGTTCTGGGATAAGATGGATATCCCATATAATCATTTGCGTAGCTGGATAAGCATGTGAGTCACTCAATCCACCTAAGCTTTGCCCAGTTGCCCATACAAGCGCGCGCGTGTACTATTACGTTCTTAATTAGTCAATTCTGGCAACTCATCTCTGCTGGAACTAGCTGCGCATGGAGTTTTTATCATTTATACCAGTTCTCAATCTGTCTGAGCAAGAGTTCCACCGACTACAGTAATGAAATATTGAACATAAGGGATTGTTTATCAGATACATGCTGTGGTCTTTGAAATATAGTTCAAAGACAAATAAAGTAAAAGTATTTCTTCAGAGATTCACGTCTTCAACGTCCTAGTTAATGCACTCGTTCATCGCCCATGCTTGTGCTCCAAAGTGCAAACATTTCTACGATGGTTTCCTGACCAGACCATCCGTATACTGACATGTTTGGGAGCCACTAATTAATTTGTACATGCTCCATTGGATCTTTAATTGCTTTTCTGTAGATAAAAGAGTCTATGGCATTCTCCCTTGATGGGCTAACTACTCACATTGATGAAGCGCCCACAATAGAAAGGTCAATGACCCTCCTATTAAAGAAGGTGACACAACGCAAGAATTAATTTGCAGCAACAACCAAGTCTAGAATCATGCTTTGTAAATTGATACATTTAAGAAAATATATTTTGTCCTTAAATAACTTTTGATAACTGTATATTTCCTTAGATAAATTGGTAAGGTTAGTATGAAACAACATCCTAAGGATCAATGAAAGTATATTGAAAATGTCATTGTGAACTCTTGAAATATTACTACTATATATAGTATCACAACATCATATCTTCAACGAGAATTTAATTCTCATTTCACACATGTTTTTCACAAATCAGCCTATCGTTTTTCTAGAACTCTCTTTTGTTATTTTCAGCATCACAACTCAGATCAATGAGAAACTCACACCCTTATCTTTTCCTCAACATCGAGCATAATTTGAGGCTCTCCTAATTAGCTATGATCTAATGGATTATGTCAATGGAGAATCACAATGCCCCTCTTTTGATGGCACCCTACTATCTATGGCTATGAGAAACCGCTGGGTTAGGCAAGATAAGCTAAATTTTAGTGTCATTCTTGCATCTACCTTACCAACAATCACGTCTTCATTGCCACAGCCAAAACCTCATATGAGGCAAGAAAAAAATTATCAACTTTGTATGCAAGAAAATCGCGTACAAAGGTAATGCAACTCAAGAAAGAACTAACCTTGATTCATTATGGAAATCGACCAATCCCAGAGTATCTTTATATGGTTAAAAGTTTGGCTGATGAGATTGCTCTCATGGATCACCTTATCTTCGACGACGACTTAACCCTATATGTCCTCTAGGGGTTAGGTCCCAAATTCCATGAGATTGCCGCTCCTATTCGAGCAAAAGAAAAATCCCTTGCTTTTAAAGAGCTTAATGGTCTACTTGTTGGGCATGAGAGCTATTTAAGGAGGATAAAGGCTACTATATAACAGCTCGTGGCTGCTGCAAATTTCATCAACCATCGTTCTGGTTTCCCTACCACCTAACAACCGTGGGGAAGTAACAAAGGAAACTGACCTTTATGTTAGCAAAGTCACTATCGTTCTTTAAATGACCCATCTCGAGACTAACAGTATAACAATATTTTGAGCCACATTATGAGTATGACAACACTGATCAAGTTCTTCCTGGTGAATGTACAAGTTTCGTTGTTACACATATTGGTTCTTTAGCTTTACCCACATTTATTTTTTTTTTCATTTACATCATACCTTATGTTTCCCTAAATTCACAAAAACCTCATTTTAGTTCATCATTTCACCAAATATAATAATGTTTTTCTTGAACTTCACTCCTTTTATTTTCTTATGAAGGAACAACCCACAAAGGCAATACTTCTAAAAGGTAGTTATAAGAATGGCATCTACATGTTTCCAAACTCATTGATGGGTTTTTTCCACTCTAAAAAAGGTTGTTTATGTGCATGAACAAACTTCAATTAATGGGTGGCACAAATTTTTTAGACACCCCTCGATTAAAGTTATTCAACATCTTGTCACTTTATTATCTCTTCATGTTTCCACAAACAAATTCCCATCTTCATGTAATTCTTGTTTAATAAATAAAGCACATTAACTACCTTTTGGTTCTACAAGTTTCCAAAGTCATTCTCCATGTGAAATTATATACATTGATGTTTAGGGTCCCGCTCACATCAATAGGTTCAGTGGTGCACGCTATTATCTTATTTTTATGGATCAATATATAATATATATATAATTTTGTCCAATGTTTGCAAAATCTCTTGTTTCTAGCATTTTTTCCCAAATTAAAATGCTTATTGAAAAATGGTTTCAGTCTACCATCAAAAGTTTGTGCTCAAACAATGGTGGCGAATTTCTAAGTTCAAAACACTATTTATTCAATTATGATATAAGCCAATACACTACTACTCCCTAGACTCCCCAACAAAATGGTGTTTCAAAAAGGTATCATTGTCATCTTATAGAGACAAGCCTTACCTTGCTTCATGATGCTTCCTTACCGTTCTTTTATTGGTTGCACGCATTCCAAACCACCACTCATCTCATAAATCGCCAACTAACTCCTTTCCTCTAAAATAAGTCCCTATTTGTTTTTTTTTTTGTCAATAAGTAAATTATCTCAAATTATCAAAATTTAGATGTTTATGCTATCCCCTCATAAAGCCATACAACACTCATAAATTACAGCCAAAATCCATTCCTTCTATTTTCATAGGATACTTACAAACTTCAAATGCATAAAAATGCATAAACTCATTAACATAACGGATCTATTTGTCCAAACATGTGACTTTCAATGAAACCTAAAGCCTAGTTTCCATAAAAACTCCCACTTGACCTAATATCTAGAGCTCGTCCACCTGACCACACCCATTTCTTCTTGAAGCTAACCTCGTGCCCTAATATTTATCCCTTTGGTCCTCCTGTTTCTATGCAAAAACTATTGCTATCATCTTTGTGCCACCTCCGGGTATACTTCCATCTCTCTTTACTCCTCTTTATAACTCTCATGAAGCTCTACATGATAAGCATTTAAATTTACATTATGGTTAACATGATTTTACGTTGCATGATTCTTTCCCCATCATCCTACATCTACTTCCATTTCTAATTGAAAACCTCTCAACCTGTACTCATTTCATGACTACTCGATCCATGAATAATATTTTTAAACCCAAACAATTGCACACTATCTTTAAACATTCTCTTCTATCACCTATAAAACCAACATGTATAAGTCAAGTCATATCTCACCCTGAATGGCATGCAACCATATCCAGTGAATTAACAGCCCTCATAAATAATGGTACAACAGATTTAATTCCCCCACCCAAAGATTGAAAGCGAGTGGATTGTAAATGAGTATTTAGAGTCACAGAAAGCAAATGGCTTCGTTGGTAAATTCAAAGTTCGACTTGCTGCAAAGGGTTATAATCAACATCTTGGAGTTGATTATAAATAAACTTGTAGCTTGGTTGTTAAACCAACCACCATAAAGACTATGCTGAGTATTGTCGTCATGAATGGTTGGCCCTTAAGACAAATGGATGTAAATGATGGATTTTTACATGAGACTTTATCTGAAATAGTTTACATGATACAACCTCCAGGTTTCAAAGATTTGTCCAAACCTAATTGTGTCTGTAGATTAAGAACAAAAATTTATGGTCTAAAACAAGCCACTAGGGTATAGTATTCAGCTTTACAAAATGCTCTTCTATAATTTTACAACTGATTCCTTGCTATTTGTTTATTTTAATAACTTCATTATCTACTGTTTCCTTGTTTATGTTAATGATTTGATCATTATAAGGAGTGACAATAAGTTTATGGCTGATGTTGTTAACACAGTTGGTGCTTTTTTTTTTTTTTTTTAAAGATATGGATTCACTTCACTACTTTTTAGGAGTCAAAGTCATTCAACCATTGTAGGTTTATTTCTCTCTCAACATAAGTATGTTCGTGATATCTTAAAGAGTGAAAACATGGCTGGAGCAAAGGATTTCTCAACACCTCTTTCTGCTACTCAATCTCTTCATTTGTTAGATGGAATAACATCAGTAAACAGTACAAAGTAGAGGCGCATCGTTGACAGTCTATAATATCTTTTCTTAACTTGTCTAGACATTTCTTTTGAAGTGAAGAAGCTTTCTCAATTTATGCACAAGCCAACGGTCACCCATTAGACTACTACTAAGAGGTTTCTTCGATATCTTATAAAAACAATATTCCATAGCATTCACATTAAGAAGGTTGTCGCACCTTGTTTAACAACTGACAATGATGCTTATTGGGCTAGCAACATTGATGGCATAACCTCTACATCGGCTTACATTGCATTCTTAGACTGCAATCCCGTCTCGTGGAATTAAAAATAAAATAAAGAGTTGTTGCTCGATCTTTTATGAAAGTAGAATATTGTGCCCTTGTAAATAACACATATGTGGTTACTTACACTTCTTCACAAACTTGGATTTTCACTACAAGTGTCTTCTTCTCTTCTATATAATAATATTGGCGCAACCCATCTCAACTTTTATCCCGCTCACCACTAAAAAATAAAGCATATATAAATTGATTTTCATTTTATTCGTGATCAAGTGCAAAAATGAACTCTTAAAGTGTGCCATGTACACATTCGTAATCAACTAGCTGATTTACTAACCAAGCCATTATCCCGAGAACATACATAGTCTTATGAGTCAAAATTAGTCTTGCTGATGGAAATTTAATTTTGCAGGGGCATATTAAAATAGATGACACAAAGCAAGAATCAATTTCAAATTCACAAGAAATTGGAAGTGATTTGCAGCAATAATCAAGCCAAGAATCATGCCTTGTAAACTGATACATTTAAGAAAATATATTCTGTCCTTAAATAACTTTTGATAACTGTATTTGTCCTTAAATGGATTTGTAAGTTTAGTATAAAACAACATCCTAAGATCAATGAATGCATGTTGAATTACAATTCCATAGTGAACTCTTGAATAATAGTACTACTCTGTACCTCCCATGCTTAGAGTTTTTTGAATTGTCAACCATGGAAAGAACAGAAAGATATGTTAGAAGAAAGGAAATTAAAGTGGATTTTATTCAAATATCTTCATATATGCGTCACTGATGAGGTTCATAAAAACAGTTAGGGTTTTTCTAAGACTAGTGAATGGATTGGAAGATTGAGATTGTTGGACTGCCAAACAAGTCCCTTGTTAAGTTTTGATGATGCTTAAGTTATCATCAGTATAAGAAAAATAAAGCCTTAGAGGTTATGATGTGTGTTTTTGTAGGGAGGCCATCATTTGAGATAAAAGCTTGTTAATCAGTTACATGCCATCATTCTTCTTTTCCTTCCAATAAAAAGAACTATAATTAGAAACATGTAACGATAGGTAACGTCCTGCCTCATACATAAATTAAACAAAGTGTGAGTGTTTGATATATTATTCCCTAAGAAGGGATTATTGTTCTAAGTTTTTTCTGGTAAAAAATAAAATAAAAAGGTAATAAGAAAGTAAATCAACTGGAATTTAATGAAAGCTTGCAAATACAATCAATGAAGTAAAGGGAACATGTAAAGGGATAAACTGTAGAAAAGTTGTAATGTAAACCTCCGGCCTAAATTTTGCAGTATTAGTGAAAATGTAAATTTAATCCGGGTTTAAAATGGGTTAACTAGAAAATAAAATGAGATATTGAATAAATAGGCAAAAACCAGGGAGAAAGATCAATCCCAGCCTGCGCATATTAATACAATCAGCTTTTCTTAATTAACTGTCAACGCATCAGGGAAGATGATAGGGATGGAACGATAGAAAGGTTGAAACCAAAAACAAGGACCTGGTCATATTCTGAGAAGGAAGTTAATGTCTGAACTATAAATGCATTGATGCAGATGTAGTTTAACTGTCGGCAAGGTTGTCAAGATATCTTATTTATTACCAGACAGGGTGATTGAAAGTCCAAAAGCAGAGTTATGATAAACTCAACTTGTAGTTAACTAGAACCACTCAGGTTTTCTACGCAGTGAGGGATGCTCATGAAGGAAAAGGAAATATTATACTCATTCATATATCTATTGAATCAATCACAGGTTCTAATAGTAAATGAATCCAAGGAAATTAAGTTAGGAACAAATGACAACAAAAACAATAACGTTGTGTAAAAGTGGCTCGATAGAGTCAAGCCTTCTGCATATCCCGTCGAAATCTGCTACACTATATTACAACTGACCATTTCACGCCTTCGTGACAGTCTACTATGCATGGTGCTCTATACAGGCCGATTTAGACGTCCTGCTGCTCGACCACAAAGAAGAGCATTTGTGGGGATTGGATATTCATCTCTCCAGGAATTTGCTGGGGAATAGACTCGAAGATAGAATTGTTGTCCTAAGTACTGGCGTGCCCAGTTCTCAGACCTTACGTTCCACATTCCCACATTGTCTAAGGGCATGTAAACTGCAGTCCATGACTCCGGATAGACCTGTATTTCATCACATATTGTAAAATGTCATATAAATGCATCTTTCTTTTAAGACGAGAATTTCATAAATAAGGAGAGCCCATCTCAGTGCTGACGGACTAAAGCATGGTGAAGGGATCAAGGAATTTTGAATTTTCACAACCAACATACAATCTGCTTAATGCGCTGAGTAATTTAAATTCAGGGCTATTAACCATGTTTAGTACAAACTTTGCATACTGAAACATGAAACACAAAAGGAATTTTGTCCAATCACAGAATATGACATGCTTCAGGAAATTGACATACCGAAGGTGAGAAGAAAAATTAAATAAGAAATTTCCAGCTTTCTGAAAAGTTGTAATACTACTATAGCGATAGAAGACGCGATCATACCTCTTCTAATGCCACTGATCCAGATTAACAAGAGAATAAAGGGGAAAAAAATCTTATGTTCCACAAGTTTTCTGATATTAATAACAATTCTGTATTGTACCTGAACAGTGCAACGAGAAATTGTGTCTCTCAGATTGTAAGTTAATCTGCTTGCAGGTGACCACTGCCCTCCATCCATCCTGCTCACCAGAAAAAAGTATCCATACTGAGGAATCCAGAAGAAAACATTACACGATGTAACTAAGTTATGATGACCTTACCCCACAACAAAGAAGTTGTGGCCATCAATGTGCCAAGATTGCACATTATCTTCTGGATTTTCAAAAACAATCTCAGCATAACCTCTGAAATCAGCAGCCATGACAGAAGTCTGGAGGTAAGCACCACCACCAGTCGGGTTGTCCGAGATGCTTCCTAGGGAGAAAACTCCAGGGATATTGAAGTGGTCCGCAAGTTTAAGTGGAGTATCAGCAGGGATGAAGGACACACTATTGACAGCATACCTCTGCTTGCCATTAATAATTGGAGCAGAATTCTGAAGTCTAACTGTATGAGTTGTATTGATCAATCCATAGTGGTAAGAACCTTGAGGGTTAGGTCTTGGGCCACTTGCGGTTAGATTTCGCCTGATGAATATGAGTGGACACAAAAATCAATAAGAGAACTCCTGTAGTATGAAAAAGACACTCTCCTTATGCAAACAAAAAGAGATTACACCTTTCTTACCATCATTCATTGTAACAACTATGGATACCATATATGTTGTAACAACCACTATACGTGAAGTTTATTGCTGTATGACAAATATATGGGACAATGCTCAGATTTTCAGAAATCCATTGCTTCTGATTTCATCTCGGGTAATTTACAACTCCAGTACGCAAATGAATGTCAATTTACACTCTGTAGGAGCAAAGATCAGCATGAATGCTATAGTTATGACACCTTTGAAGACCTCAACAACAGGAATTTGGAAATACCTTAAGGATCGAGCTTGTTCAACGGACCAGTCAAGCTGAATAGTTGGTCCACTTGGCGGAGAATCTGAAACACTTCCTGGTGAATTACTGTAAAGAAGAATGG
>NW_011500269.1:37754-41861 GCF_000495115.2 Populus euphratica
CCTGCTGAATTACTGTAATGAAGAATGGAGGTCGTAGTGAGCACTTGAGAGGTGAAGCGTGTTGAGACAACAATGAAGTAATCATGTGCTGCTTGATCAGCTGTAACCAAAACAGAATAGGATTGCCCCAAATGGATATCAAGGGAATCATAAGTGTTTTGCAATGAGTGAGTTCCTTCGACCTCCACCAGCAACATTTTATGCCCCTGAATTCTGAAATTGATAGAAGTGGTGAGCCCCACATTTGATATCCGTAACCTGTAAGTCTTGCCTGGCCAACATGCAACATAAAATAATCCCAATATGAGAACTCTCTTAATGTTTAAATTCATACAGGAGGGGCTGCTGATAATAATTGATTACCTTGATCAACAGTGAATGTGTAGCCATTTGATCCACGACCATTGATGAGAAGCCCATCTGGAAAGGGAAGATCACTGCCGCCATCTAAAATTGCTTTTAAATCCTGCAAGGTCGAACATAAGCCCATTGATGAACGCATATGGCGTTGAACTTGTCATAGCTGTATCTGTCACTTTTTTCTACATTAAATTATGTGTATTGGGTAGTTAGAATTTGCTTCAAGCATGGTACTTACTGTATGATTCTTCTTGAACCAATCACCAGCCAGGATTGTGAAATCGCCGGCAGGAGGAGGGAATGGTACAGGAATGACAGAACGGCTTGCGATTTTGAAGCCTCCAAAGCCTCCTGCAGCCTTGTGCATGCCAAGGGAAGGGAAATAAAAGTAGCTACCAATCTGGTCCTTCACCTGGAGCTCATAGGCGAAGTTCTTCCCAGGTGGGATGGGGCAGTTGGTACCATAGACTCCATCTTGCCATGAATTCCTTCTCTGCTGCACACCATTCCTAAACATTAATAAGAAGATTTCTGATTAGTAACGAAATATCATCCTAAGCACTTTCTATCTTCCACACATGTACTCATGAAAATGCATGATCATGATATCCTATTAATTGAGATGAAATTAGAGTGTCAAATCCTTGTTGTATGCAGTTCCTCTTCCCACTTGCCTAATGGCACGTATATGTATATATTTCAGACCATATCCCAGCAAGGACATAAATTAATAAAATTTCCTATATCCATTCCGAGATACCCAGATAAGACGCAAAGTCCATATTGTATACTGATCTAGATCTGAGCAGCCTGCATCAACTCATAACAAGGTGAGAGCTCTAGCTGAACCCATCCTTGTGCATGAATCAGATCTGGGCGTACCATTCACTTATTAAATTCAAGTTTCATAAAAAAACCAATTCAGCAATCCAATCATAAAGAACCTTTTTTTTTTTCTGGATATCTATGATTTTTCTTCTTTGTGGACTTGTGCATGAATCGGATCCGGGCATACCATTTACTTATTAGATACAAGTTTCATAAAAAAACCAACTCAGCAATCCAATCATAAAGAACCCTTTTTTTTTTTTTCTGGATATCTATGATCTATGCTTTTTGTGGACCGAATTACGGATGTCCTATACCACTAGCAGTGGAAGTTTTTCCTGCTACCAGCGATAACAGGCAGGGTGCTTGCCAGAGAAACCTTAGTCCACTCTTAGAGTTTGACCACAGGAACCCAAAACAGCCACAAGCCCTTATCTACAATGTATTGTTCCCAGCCAATGCCTAACGTGCCTGTAAGTTCGAGGCACCGTACGCGCGCTTGATTGTACGCGTGTGTATGCCGTAGCCTTAGAAGGAGGGCATTTTGTGGATCATCTGATTTGAATAACAGGTAAACGGCTTAATCATTCATGGTTGCAAATTGAACAAGAAAAAGTGGCATTCTAATAGTTGAAAGTTACCGAAAAATTGAAGTCATTTCCCCCTTTTCTTTTGAACTCCGTTCATCAGGACATTGAAAGTCTAGATTTTCTACAAGCACATATTTATAGATACTCAAGAAGTTTGTGAAGATTGTAAAGAGAAACTAACCAAGAGAGGAGGAAAGGTTCATCCAAGCTATTGAACACGCTGATAATCAAGTTATCATTTGTCACTGACTCAATCTGTGGGCCTGGAAACTTCCCATTTATCAATATCCCCTGCCATTAATTATATACAAAACTCCATAAAATCAACATCTTAGAAAATTAGAAAAAAAAATAAAAAAAAAGGGCGGGCTGGGGGCCTTGGCACCTCACCTGTTGCTTCACTCCAAGAGGGTAGATATCACCATAAGTAACATTCCATGTGTAGAACCTATAAGGGTCTTCCCCAATAGTGCATGACACTAACAACAGGACCAATAGCGTGAAAGACCACATGCTCTTGTTGTAACACTCGTCCACCATCTCTCAGACTCAACAGAACTACTAGCTCTCTCCGAAGAATACAAGTACGCAAGTAATGACAACTGGAATGGAAGAAGAAGAAGAAGAAGAAGAAGAAGAAGAAATCTTGTAACAGAGGACAACTTCCTTGTCGACTTTAAGTCTGTAAAGTCACTAGAACTAATTAAACTTTTCCTTTTTTCTTTTTCTTTTTAGCTTTATGGAACTTTTCTTTGTTCGGAACAATGTCGGTGGTTCAGATTCTTGTTTCGGTTTAGAACTCCAAGCAGGTCAGGTTATGGCTAAGGCCCTCTCTTATAGTCTTAAGCTGAAATTAGTGTGCAGTAATGAGCTTCCTTCACTCCTGGTTGCAGTATCTAAAGGGAGGAGTACTATCTGCTCTAGCGCAGTGCACACCGCGTTGGAAACCTACCGCTATTTAATTATGGAAATCATTACTCATTTTTCAGTTATTCTTCAAAATTTATATTTTTTTATTTTAAAATAAAAATTTAGAAATAAATAATAATAGTAAGAAGGCTGATATTTTACTAAAAATAAGTTGGGAGGTTTTCAAATATATAAAAAAATCAAGCTATAATTTTAGATGAAACTAAGAGTTTAATCATACCTTATTTGTATCGAAGACTGAGATAAAATACAGATTTAAGATCAAATTAAATGATTATTGAATAAATCTAAATGAAAATTAAGTCTAGGAACATAATTAAATTTTTAATATGTGAATTTGATTTAATCATAGATCCAATTAAAATTTAATTATGTTTAAGAGTTAATTTGGATAAAATTAAAGAATTTAACTAAGTGCAAAAACTTCATTATATTTTAAATGGGTCAAATTAATTTTGTTAGGGACTTAATTGGTGAAAATTTAAGTTTGTTGCTCAATTTGGGCTTAATTGAGAAAATTAAAATTTTAAAGAACCAAATTTAATTTTTACAAAGTCAATTAGTTTAAATCATGGGTAAAATTACAAGAAAATCAAAATTTTGGGATCAATTAGGGGTTAAATTAAAGAAATTCACAATCAAGAACCATTTTGAAAAAAAGCATTGAACTCTAAAGACCCAATTGATTGAATTCATGGGTAAATTTGAAAAGAATTGAAAGTTTAATGGTCAATTGAGGATCAATTTGCATAAATTCAAAATCAAGGACCAAAGTGAGAAGGCACTGAAATCCATGGTTGACATTGAAGTTCGACAGGAGCAAAATTATGTAAAATTGAAAGTTTATGATCAATTAGGGGTGTAATTAAAAAAAATTAAAAGTCAAATGACCAAACTAAACTTTGTTCAAACCCCTAAATTAAAACCCTAAAATGTCCAAAACGATGTTGTTTAGAAGAATGAAAAAAATTAAAAGTTCATATAATATGTTATCTGGTTACTGTTCATTTTTTCTTCTTCTTTTAGCCTAAAAAGACTACTCAAATGACTACTTTTCAAATGCATTTGATCCTGTCTCTTTATCAAATTTGACAAAACATGTACCATCATAAGGGCTTGACATTTTACTATATCTTAATATGGCTCTCTCCGGCTGAATGACACCACAAATTTGATAGTGTCACCCTAAAAAAAATCAACTCATACAACTTTGAGTTATCAAAATCTGATAGTTCTTTATGTCAACTTTGAACCAATGGTTGAGATTCTTATTATTCAAGTGAAATACCAATATAAATGTAATTATTTTGGCTTCATAGCTTCCCTAACCTAAGCAATTAAGTCCAAAGGGATATTTTAACACCTAATACCTTAAAGTCAACTGACTTGAGAGCTATTG
>NW_011500269.1:43247-54000 GCF_000495115.2 Populus euphratica
CTCCTTTGTGTGTGGTTTCCAGTTGAGTAATAAAAAGATTTTATATTATATTTGTTTGAAATACCATTAGTAGATCCTCGAACCTTAACATTTATTTTTATCATTGTTTAATCCTCACATTAATCTTGCAATCTCAAAGTGCTCTTTAACTTATTACTATTACTACTACTATTACTACTACTATTGTTGTTATTGTTATTGTTGTTTATAATTTATATAATTAACCTCCTTATGGTTCGACCCTACACTTGGAAGAAGACATCAATTTTTTACTTTGATATTCCTACACTTGGAAGAAGACATCAATTTTTTACTTTGATATTCCTACACTTGGAAGAAGACATCAATTTTTTGGTCGTGCCAAGTATAATATTTCATAAGAAGTGTGTAATCAACACTTGTGCTATGAAAGGAACTTGATTTGTTGTTAACATAAGTTATAATCATGAATACCTAACAACATTTACAAATATTAGCATTATTCAAATAAGATAATTAATGTAATCATGTTAACCATTTATAATCTAATTGGAACCCCCTTTTTGTGTGGTTTCCAGTTGAGTAATAAAAAGAATTTATACTATACTTATTTGAAATACCATTAGTGGATCCTCTAATCTTGACATTTGTTTTTATTGTTTAATCTTCACATTAATCTTACGACTTATTATTATTGTTGTTGTTGTTGTTGTTATTTATAATTTATATAGTTAACCTTCCTATGGTTCAACCTTAGTCTTGCCGAATTATTTATTGCTTTGATACTTCTACATTTGAGAGAAGATATCTTTTGGTTGTATCACCTTCCCTATCTTTTTTTTTTACTAGACTTGGCCCAACTCACATGGTTAGGCCGAAACGGGTTTGGCCCAAGCCCTTTGTTCGCTGGACTATCCTAATGACCATGTTAATTATCTTGCCATTTGCATGCAAAATTATGCAATGGCCATCACCAAGGTAAGGGTGGGAGTTGAGGAGGTGGATGGAGAAATCTTGCCTGACCTGAGGCAGAGGGTTATTGGTGGTATTCTTAGTGGTGCAGGGAAGATCGACATATGGATAGTGGTGGTAACGATGATGGAGACACGATAGAGGAAGAGGGGAAATGTTGGTCAAGAGAGAGAAAAAAATTAGGGAAAAGAGCCAATAATTTTCCATCCTTGGCTTTAGATTTCTCCACTCTTAGGGCATGGTATCCACCTCTATTTATAAGAGATAAAAGAGGGATATTTTGTCTTTACTGATGCCAAATATTGGTATTTCACTTGAATAATAAGAATCTCAACCATTGGTTCAAAGTTGACATAAAGAACTATCAGATTTTGATAACTCAAAGTTGTATGAGTTGATTTTTTTTAGGGTGACACTATCAAATTTGTGGTGTCATTCAGCCGGAGAGAGCCATATTAAGATATAGTAAAATGTCAAGCCCTTATGATGGTACATGTTTTGTCAAATTTGATAAAGAGACAGGATCAAATGCATTTGAAAAGTAGTCATTTGAGTAGTCTTTTTAGGCTAAAAGAAGAAGAAAAAATGAACAGTAACCAGATAACATATTATATGGACTTTTAATTTTTTCCATTCTTCTAAACAACATCGTTTTAGACATTTTAGGGTTTTAATTTAGGGGTTTGAACAAAGTTTAGTTTGGTCATTTGACTTTTAATTTTTTTTAATTACACCCCTAATTGATCATAAACTTTCAATTTTACATAATTTTGCTCCTGTCGAACTTCAATGTCAACCATGGATTTCAGTGCCTTCTCACTTTGGTCCTTGATTTTGAATTTATGCAAATTGATCCTCAATTGACCATTAAACTTTCAATTCTTTTCAATTTTACCCATGAATTCAATCAATTGGGTCTTTATATATATACACACACACTTTATACTTATTAAATAAGATATTAATAAACTTTTTTTTTGTATGCTTAAATCAATACATAGTTATGGGGTTTTATTTGGACGAAAACAACAAAAAGAATCTAATGTTTAAGGTCAACTTCTTTGGGTTAGGATTATTATCTTCTTTTTTTTTCTTTTTTTAATATATATACATATAACTTAAAATACAATGCATCTTTAACCTATGCAATAAGCTTTCAACTAATGACTTTTAGACCAATTGGTCTTAGGGTATTAGGTGTTGAGACACCCTTACGAGTTTAATAACTTGGGTTGCAGATATCGATACTTAGATAGTAAAATATTTAATTCTCTTGACCTTTTGTCCTTAACCCATGTAACAAGCATTGAGCCAATAGCTCTCAAGTCAGTTGACTTTAAGGTATTAGGTGTTAAAATATCTCTTTGGACTTAATTGCTTAGGTTAGGGAAGCTATGAAGCCAAAATAATTACATTTTTATTATCATCAATTTTTTTAATTTTTTTGCAAATTATATACTATCCCTTTCCCTTAGTTATTACATTTAATAAAAGAATATAAATAATATAATAATCCAATGTGCAACCCACAATCCTATGTTAAAGTGTGTGTGTGTGTGAAAATAAAGGTTTAAGAATACTTGTTAAATAAATATATGAGCAGAATAAAGTGATAACAATATGAGAGTTTCTAAACCTAAATATTTCATGAGAAGTGTGTGATAGACCTTGTTATGAATATTGCAAATAATCATTAAAAAATATTTATCAATGAGTTTCAAGAGTCAATAAAATTCCTCCTTACTTTGTCATCCTAATAACAGTTTAGTCAAATGGTTTATTAAATAAAAGCACAGTTAGTTATTTTTTATATCAATTACTACCCTTTCCCCCCCAACCAAAACGAGACATTGTTCTCAATGTCCCAAGGTAAAAAGATAGAGTATAGAAGACATTACCTGAAACATCAAACACTAACAAACCAGAAACACACTTAAACAAATATAAAAAATAACAAAACAAAATAATATGATATTAATAAAACCAAAAGATACAAGGATTCACAAATAAAGGCTCAAATCCAACCTAAGTTTTTTATGGCTTTTCTTATTTGACTAATTTATACGACTCATAGAGAGATCAAATATAGGGATTAAAGATTTTAGTTGGTTAATCAATTATTCAGCAGTAGCAGTGGAGATTATAATTTATCGTGCCGAAGACGTTAAAAATTCTTGTTCCGTAGCATGATCAAGAAAAGGCTATAAATTATTATAAAAACTATTAACATTTAACAGTCCTATGAGTTTATGGTGAATATGTAGTTGGACTCAAGAGGAAATATGAAAGATTTCTTCCAATATGCCTAGACTACCTAGTAAGGCAATGAAGACATTAGCGTGTTTAAACATTGCATTCATTCGATTAAAAATTATGGAGACTTGTAGTTCATCTCCAATTATTTTTTTAATGATGTCCTCTTTTACTAAAACTTTAGGGAAAATCCAAAAAACTTGACTACCTCTTGGAAATTCATCTATTGACACTCCCCTCATTAACCCAAGGCTGCCTCCCCTAATACACTAAATAAATATTTCTTTCAGCTAGTACCTAACCAAGATGATTTGCTGATTCTAAAACTCTATTTCCTTCCCAGGACTGGATCCATTGAAAATATAAATGTTTCTTATGTGAAGAATTGAGAAACCTGTCATTTCTTCAGACTTCTATATCTATTGAATGTATGGGTTGAGTAGAAATAAATAAAAGAAATAGAAGATTTTATTGATGAGAAATTAAAAATGCAATCATACTACCTATATGTAGGCCATCTGGAGTCTTACTCTCTCTCTTTATTTTATTTTATTTAAAACAAATACATGTGTATGTATAAGTAGTTGTGATTGTGGCTCACACTTTTCCTTGATTTTACATCAAAGAACGGATTAAACGCCTTTTATAGGTCAGGAATAGGTTTTCCATCTAGTTTTTTTAAAAATTAGCAAACAAGGTCTTTTTTAGCTAGATTTCTAAGACTATGTTGAGCATATTTTTTTAATGAAAATAAGGTCATAAGTCATGAAATGCACAATGCACATCTCCATCAGGTTACGTCTCAAAAGTCAAAAGAAGATGATCTAATGATTCTTTATATTTTAAAATAAATGTTGACTTTTGATAATTTTTACAAGCTTTGCAGAACATATGTGTGTCTTTGAACATAGTGGGACAATAAAATATATATTGTAAGATTTTTACAATCATCTTTTTTAATAAAAAATGACTCTTATATGCCTCAAAATGACAAAGTTTAATGACACTACATACCTCATTGTCGGGAATGCATCTTTGAAATATTTGATTAAAATAATATTTGAATAAGTAAGGATCATCCCAATAAAAGTTTTGCACATCACTCAAAAACTTTCTTTTGTCTTCGGTACTCTAATGAGCCAATAAAAATCCTAAAGTAAGAAAATTGATATTTTTAGCAAACTAAGGCATTGAACTAAGAGAAAGTAAGGATTCGCAGGAAAGTAATCATCGATTGGTGGGATGTCAGATTTCAAATCTATTGTCACTCTTGAAAAAAGATCCGCATCAATATTTTCGGTACCTTTTTCATCCGTGATTTCTTCCTAAGAATAAATTATTTGTAAATTTTTAGATTCATCTAACTTAATTTTACTCAAAGTAGATTCAAGTTGATCATATACTAATTCTTTGATAAAATCTACTTCTTGTTAATCATTATCATTTCCAGGTTGCTTATAAATTTTGAAAATATTAATCTCCAATGTCATGTTTCCAAATAATAGTTTTATTAGTCCATTCCTGCAATTAATCAATACATTAAAAGTTGCAAGAAATGAACATCATAAAATAACAGGAAATGAATTACATGCTTCAACAAGTTGTGTATCTATGACAATAAAATCTACATGATAAATGAATTTATCGACTTGTACTAACACATCTTCAACTATTCTTTTAGGCACTTTTATAGATCTATTAGCAAGTAAGAGAGTTATAAAAAATGGTTTTAACTTACCTAGAATGAGACATTGAAAAACTAAATATGAAAATAAATTCATATTATCTCCAAGATCAAGTAAAGCCTTTTTAATTTTATGTTCTCCAATAAAGGAAGAAATTGTTGGACAACTAGGGTTTTTATATTTCAAAATATTATTGTTCTAAAGAATGACACTTACTTATTCGGCTAAAAAGGCTTTCTTCTTCACATTCAGTTTTCTCTTCACAATGCATAAATTTTTTAAAAATTTAGCATAGGAAGGTACCTGTTTAATAGCATCTAGCAAAGATATATTGATTTTTAGTTGTTTGAAAGTTTCAAAGATTTCAGAGTTGTGATTGACTTTTTTTTGTTTGGTCATGACATTAGAAAATGGAACTGCTGGCAGGAAATTAGTCTTTTCTTTGCAATGTTCAAATTTAACCCCTTTCCTACCCTTAGAAATTGACTTGTTATTTTTCTCACAAGGTTCAAGAATAGGTTTTTCAACAACCTTACCACTATAAAGAGTGATGACTAATTTAACTTGATCCATGTATTAGCTTCCAAAACTACTTATATTTGCATTGTATTGCACATTGAGATTTTGCTGTAACTGAGATGGAAGCTTACTTTTCTCTTGAAAATTGATAGTAGATGTGAATTTTTTTTATAAGAGTATCTTTAAAATTTATCATGTTCTGAGCAAGTTGAGTATTGATTTTATCTTGTTTTTCAATGAATGCATGCAATATTTCCTCAAGATTTTTTTTAAGATGTGGAATATAAAAAGGTGCATATCTATGATAATTTTAAAAATTATGGTGTACTTGAAATGATGGCTGTGAAGTTTATGTATTATTGTTATCACTCTTTCAATTGAAATTTTGATGATTTTTTGAATCAGGGTTGTATGTTTGTAAATATAAGTTATGATTAGGCTTTTAAAAATTGTTTAAAGTATAAGTTTATTTATTAAGGTATTTTCTAAAAAAAATAAAGTTGAACAATTATTAATTAAGTATTTAGTGGTTTGTAGATTTATCATAGAGAATTCTAAATTTTTTTTCCCTTTCCACTTTTTTTAAAAAAGGAAAAAAAACTGTTTACTCCCGGCCGAACCACCAGGTTTAAAAGTTTCTAGATGGAAGGGCACCACCATGACTCTTCTTTCTTGGATACGGGTAAAGGAGTTTTAACTTTTGTTTGTATAACAAATTAGTATTAAGGTTAGAGGAGACGGCACTAACCCAAAATAAAATAAAATAGCAACTTTTTGGAATTGATGCGTCAACCATCACCCTGCCACATTGGTGGCCAAATGACCACAAGGCGTCGCCCATAAAAACAAAGGAGAAATCTCATTATAACCCACGAAGTTGAGAGAAAAATAAAAAATTATTATGATTTGATGTTAAAATTATCATGTAAAATAGGTTGAGGCTTGTTTTAGCATAACGTAGGGGTGAAATTGTTTAGTATCCAAGGGTTTGAAATATATTAGTAGCTAATTTGAGGTTTTGTGAAATAAAGTAACCTTTTTAAAAATGGTAGCAATAGCATCTCGAATCCGGAGTCAATTATTGCCCTTTCTTTTTCCTTCCTTGCCTTTCCTTTCTTTTGTCTCATAATTTAGACCATATAGGAGTAAGACCAAGGCAGAGAGAGAGAGAGAGAGAGGGAGAGCGCCTCCAGTTGTTGCTTCTGGTGCAACGGGTTAGGTAGAGAGAAAAACCAAGGAGAAAACGAACGAGAAATGGGAGCAATCAAGGGAGCCATAGTAGATGGGATTTTGACAGCCATGTGGGTATTCAGCGTTCCTTTGCTGGGTGTTTTCTCCTCCATCATAGCAACATATGTGGGTGTTGAGGCCATGTCAATAGCATGTCTTTTCATAACCATTAATGTAGCCGCTCTTTTTATGCTAACTTTCAGCTTGATAGGAGCTGCCTTCGGCGGTGCCAGTTTCAACCCTGCCACGACGATAACACTCTACATAGCTGGCCTAAAGCCTGATACATCTCTCATGGCCATGGCTTTGCGTTTTCCTGTTCAGGCAGCTGGTGGGGTTGGTGGTGCCATGGCAATTAGGGGAGTGATGCCAAAACATTACAGGCATGTGCTCAAAGGCGGTCCTTCTTTGAGGGTGGACTTGCATACAGGGGCGATTGCTGAGGGGGTGTTGACTTTTCTGATCTGTCTTACTTTACATTTTGTTTTGCTCAAGGGCCCTAAAAATGTTGTGTTGAAGGTGTGGTTGCTAGCGGTGGCTACCGTGGGATTGGTCATGGCTGGAGGTAAGTATACCGGCCCTTCAATGAATCCTGCCAACGCTTATGGATGGGCTTATTTGGGCAATAGGCATACCACCTGGGATTTCTTCTATGTCTATTGGATTTGCCCCTTTATAGGGGCAATTTTAGCTGCCTTCGTTTCTAAATTTCTTTTCAAGGCAGCACCGATCAAGCAGAAAAAGGCCTGAAGAGTAGGGATAGATGCAGTCGTAATTAAGATTAGGATTTAGTTTCCATCTTTAATGTCGTGTTTTCCCGTGCTTATGCCTATCCTCTCTTCATGAATTGATCTCTTTAATTGGGATGATTAGCTAAAAAAACAGAGAGAGATATTTCAGCTCGAGCTCCATAATCTGTTCTTCATGTTATCAACTACGTGTGGCTTCGTTGGGTCTTTGCGGACCCACAATTTCAACATAGAGTGAGAGTATTAGTGGGGGTTTAAATCGGTTGGCATTGATGTAAAATCTCAGAACAAGTCATCTACCAATTTCTCAATTTCTCCATTTCCCCTCTTTATTTCGTGTTAAGATAGGCTTTCAGCACGCAAGTTTCTTGAGATGTAAAAGTGGTAGGGAATGCCAGTTGCTTAATTATGAGTCTGAAATACACTTGTTCACCTCCCATTCTCACCGTCTCTCCCTAATCAAGGTTTTCTTTCGGTAAATAGATCCTGTGATATCATCGTCCGTTTGGTGTCGTGGAAGAAATTCCGGTCAGTTCCGGTGATTAAAAACCAAGGTTTTAGTTTTTGGATTCCACAATTTAATTTTTAACAAGATGTCACCTACTCAATAACTTTATTTTCAATTTCAAAATACCATTTAAATAAAAAAAAAAAATTGGATTTCAATATATATTTTTTTCGGTATGGTTAAAGGCCAAAAGCAACTTTATTAAACTCTAGTGTACATGGAAGAAAATGATAAATGAGTTTGTCTTATGTCAAAGTATTTAAAGATAAAAAATAATATAACTATGAGAAGATATTCAGAATATTTAAAATAATCTTACAACAAATTTCTATACTTTTAAAATAAAAGGTATAAAAAGAACATATTTTTAAAGAAATATTGAGATTTGATACCAATTCACACTGGCAAAAACAAAATGATAAAAAAAATTTGACATATGTTAAACACTTAAAGACTAAGATTAATATAATTGTGAGAAGACACTTAAAATATTTATTTTTTATTCTTTCTCTACTTGCTCTCCACTTGTTTAAAGACTATTCACCACTTGCTTAAAGACTATTCAACTATGAAGAAGAAATAGAAAATTATAATAATACTAAATAGAAAAAAAAAATTCACTTCAAATAGAAAAAAAAAATTAGAGAAGCATCATAATAAAAAATAGAAAAAAAATAAAATTAACTAAGAAAAACTTTTTTTTTAAAAAAAAATCTCCTCCATAAATTTTCTTCTCTAACACGAACCCGTTCACGTTAAGATTGATTTTTTTTTTTTTCAGTTCAAAACTCTCTCTCTTTCAGTTCTCATCGGCTCTCACTCATATCTTGTTTCACAAAAACCAAAACGTTAGAAAAATAATGTTTAAAACTGATATGTAAACATCTAAAACCACATGGACCACATAATGAAAACTTCTAAAAATTCAAGGACCAAAATATAGCAGAAAAAAAATACACTTTGTTCCTCAAACAATGACGTCCATGGTAGAATTGAGTCATACGTTACCGTAATGAACAGTGGAACCTGCTTTTGTTTTAGTTTATTACTTCAATTTAATGACAAGATGGATCAATGAGAAAAGAAGAAGAAAAAGCTTAGTTCGAATGGACACGACCTGTTTTATAAGCTTGGATGCCTCTGTCAAGCAATCAAGGTTTTCTTTGTGGCACAGCCATGAAAATATGCTAGTACCTTGAAGTTATGACCTGTGAGGATTTAGCATTCATGAATGTCCAGTCCACCCAAATCCACAGCCTACGATGCGAGATTGAATTGGAAACGAACTTGGTTTCAGCCTTATGCCTCTTTGCCTTCCTTGAAGAAATTAATAGAAGCAAGCAACCGCTCAAAGCCATAGTGGACGGGCCACGAAAGAGTCGAAAAACAGAGCAGAAATAAAATCCAGCAATTTTAAGATTATGATTGGGAGTAAATGATAACACCAGAAGTTTAAACTAGAATGGGGGCTCTTATCTTATAATTGTGAATTCGAAGCTAAATAAAAATACAGAAACGTTAAATTCATTGATACATTTTGGCAAAAGTAGCGGCAATGTTAAATATTTTCAGCTACCACACTCCATCTTGGCTTTGGCTCACCAATGTCTAACAGGGAAGTTCATTTTATGCCAAGAAAACTTGGTGTATGGATAGGACTGACTGCAACTCACGGTTGAATATGAGGAAATCTGAAGTCTCAAAGGGGAACTCTCAACTCTCACCACAAACGCATGAACACTGAATCTTTGTGAAGAATATCAACATGAAAGCAGTAAGCAGATCACTGACACTCACCTGCTCCCTGTTTTTGCTCTATGCACTCGACTCTAGTTCTTTGCAAGTGGATAAGTAAGGGTCTAAGCATGCTCTTAGGGATTGAAGCGAATCGACAAAAGCCAGCAGTGAATCAATATCCCTCTTCTCCGAGGAATATTTTACAGGCTTGGAGGCAGGGAAAATTGTGCAGTGATAATGCTCCAAAGCTGAATTTTCTGCTTGGCAAATGCCTTTTGCTCACCATCTACCCTAAAATTCCCAGCCTTGACCTTAGCATTCACTGGCTTAGCTGCCAACGCTACATATGAATCTTCCATGGCCTATGGAGTTCAAAAATTGGAAAAGCGAAAAGAAATTGAATTTTGTCATGCGTTGTCTTAATATTGATCAGTGACTTGCAATTAGGTGAAGGTTATTTATGAAACAAACTTTTACCTGGAAAAAGCGACGCCAAGGTGCATAAAACACAACGAACCAACGTTCATTTCTGATCTCTAACCTAGCAAAATTTTCTATCCCAGTCCTGCTCAAAGAGATCAAGTTTCGGGAGTTGAAAACATAAGTAACTTGATCTCCTCCATTTGGGGAGCAACTCCATTTATGTGCTCATTGGATAGTGCATCTTCAGATTCAATATTTCCCTTACGTAGTCCACGCTCCTTCGCCTTGCCCTCCTCCCTCCAACACCTCCCTTCCTTCTCACGCTGCTAGGGCAAGCCCGGTCTAGTGCATGGCTCACTACCAGTTGAGACACACTTCAGCATGCAAACAATTAACAGGCACACATATAGTGCAGAGGAAGTGCCATATACTCTTGGTAGCCAAATTTGCCAGGGTTCCCCTTCACAATACTGATGATTCCAGACCCAAGTCCTTTAAAAGAAGTGTTTATTTGAACAGTGGTATAACCGGCACTTGAGCTATAAAAGTGTCAAGTATTTATTGTACCAAGTGTTATACAACATAAATCAAGATTAGTTATTTAACGAGCAAAGTATTAAAGAGTGAACAAGATAACAAATATAAAACATGTTAGTATCAAACATTAAAGTCCATATTAAATTTACATTATACTTATT
>NW_011500269.1:54290-101668 GCF_000495115.2 Populus euphratica
TTCCGGTTTGGATTGCACCGACATCTCTTTTCTAAGTTTGGCCATCTCTTTATCCTTGCAATTTAAGTTCTTAAAGTCATCAATCAATCCTTTCATTTATATGATAGGCCTGCATTTAAAATGAACATTTACCACAAATTAATGGTATTTTATATTATTAGATATATTATTATAAAACATGCTTTAGTTAACGAGTTATTGATACTTCAAGTGTAAAATGATGATATAAAACCATGATAAAAATGCACTTTTAAGTACTAATCAAACAGCAGAGTATTTGGTAGAGATTCTGACTTATAATGTTTTCATAGTTTTTTATTGGAGGCTAAGCATACTAACACAATATTTAACGTGGTTTGACAAATTATCTATATTCACGAGAAATATCCATATTATTAAAAATAAAGAAATAATATAATATAAATACATGAAGGAAGAGGATTATATCTACTCAAACTCAACTTCCAGTTCTTATTGCTGCACTTGCAGCTGTTGTAATGGTAGTAACCATTGCAGCCACTCTCTTCCTCATACTCTCTAACTCTCTCTCACTCATTTTACTCTCCAAGTGATGCCTCTATTTATAGGCTTTAATGGCAGCTCTTTCAACTCATTTGTCAACAATGGTAACCACCTATTCTTTACCTACTTTGTGACTTTCGATTGCTGCACTAGCAATCCTTTTTACTTTCACAAGCTGACCTTCTTTCTTTGATAATGACAGCCATTTTCTTTTAGAAGATAGGTTGCAGATGTTGTTGCCCATTAATGGCAACATCCCAATAGTATTGGCTTTAGTATCTGGAGACTGATATGTTCTTTCGCCTATAATCCAAGCTCGTTGACCCTTAAGGGTCTTTTTAAGAGGTTTCTTCTCTAGTACTTGATAGCATTCTATTCGAAAAGATGAATAGGATGTAGTAGTTAATTTATAAAAATAAAACAAATGAACAAAGAAGAAGAATGAGATGAATAATATTTTATTAAGAGTTCTCTCAAAAGATAAACCTTTTTAGCTCGTCTTTCTATCTTTCTCAACTTATATGTAATGCTTAAGATTACAAGCCTATTTATATGTCTCAAGACCTAACTTATCAAGAAATTACTATTCAAGGGAAATCCTAATCTAATAAGGAATCTAACATTTTAATTAGGCAATGATTGTAATAAACTAGTTTATTACAAATCATTTTTCATCAAGGATTCCTCCTTTAACTAATATTTAATCTCTTATAAATTACAAATCCTAGTTGATATGGAATTTCAACACTACCCCTTAATATCAATTGTTATCATTTTTCATAACTCCTAACATATCTCTCATCTTTGCAAAAATATCATATTTGAGTGGTTTTGTGAAAACATCTGCTACTTGGTCTTAAGTCTTCATATACTTGACTTCAACTTTCTTGTCTGTAATGCAATCTCTTAGATAATAAAATCTTATGTCAATGTGTTTACTTTTGTCATAAAAAACTGGATTTTTAGCTAATACAATAATTGATGAGTTGTCCCCAAGGGTTGTAGTGACATGACCAAATAATTGATGTCTTCTTCCAAGTGTAGGAATGTCGAAGTAATAAATAACTTGATAAAACTGGAGTCGAACTATAGGGAGGTTAATTGTATAAATTATAGATAACAATAATACAACAACAATAATAACAACAATAATACTAATAGTAGTAATAATAGTAGTAATAATAATAATCATAGTAATAATAATAATGAAGAAGAAGAAGAAGGTGATGAGAACTTTAAGACAGAAGATTAATGTAAGGATTAAATAATGATAACAATAAATGTCAAGGTTAGAGGATGTACTAATGGTATGTCAATCAAGTATAGTATAAACTCTTATTATTTAATTGAAAACCACACACAAAAGAGGTTCTAATCATATTATAAATTGTTAACATGTTACATTAGTTATCTTATTTGATTAATGCTAATACTTGTAAATATTGTTAGGTATTCCTGATTGTAACTTATGCTAACAACAAATCAAGTTCCTTTTATAGTTCAGGTGTCGATTATACCATATAGTATGGGCTATGAGAGTGCCAAGTATTTGTTGTACCAAGTGTTATACAACATAAATCTAGATTAGTCATTTAACAAGTAAAGTATTGAACAGTGAATAAGATAATAAATACAAAACATGTTAGCATCAAACATTAAAGTCTATATTAAGTTTACACTATACTTATTTTTACACAATTAGTGTAACCTTTTCACTTTGACATAATAAACTTAACTAATTATAATGAAAAAAATAAAAATAAAATAAGAACATAAATAAGATAAAAGTTAACTAAGAAAATGAAAAGAATTGAAAGGCATAAACAATATATTAATAAAAATAAAACTCAAGCATTATAAAAATACAAAAAAAAAAGGTAAGAGCATGATCTTGATTTGAAAACGAAGATGTCTAAATGCATGGTAAATGACTCCTTTTATAGGCCAAAATTGGGAACTATTGATTTGATGATTAATTAATGAATGGGTGGCCAACTTTTGACTTGATGACAATTTTTATCTTCTCTTGTCTACCTAAAATATCATTGATAACGTTAGAATTGGAACAACTTGAAAACATGAAAGTTGTAGAAAATTATCTCAGCTTTCCAGAAAAAAATAAAATAAAGGTCATTTGGACTTCTAGAACTCTAGATATAGGCTAACACTAAATAATATTTAAACTGCATAATAGATTTAGATTTCTTTGTTTTTGCTATAATTTGGACTAAAAAATGGTCTTTTTAAATTTTGAGCTCCTATGAAAGTTATAGGCCTATGTCTTTCCTTTCCATCCATATAAAGTAGACTTAAATTTGAGATCTACAGCTCCAGATATGACTCAATTACTGAATAGTATTTTGGTTTGAACTACACCAGCATCTCTTTTCTAAGTTTGGTCATCTCTTTATCCTTTCAATTTCAGTTTTTAAACTCATCAATCAATCCTTTTATTTATGTGATAGGGCTGCATTTAAAATGAACATTTACCATAAATTAAAGGTATCTTATATTATTAGATATGTTATTATAAAACATGTATTACTTAAGGAGTTATTGATACTTCAAGTGCAAAATAATGATATAAAACCTTAATAAAAATGCATTTTTAAATGCCAATCAATATAACATGGTACCAATCATATAATATTCTAGATGGAGTGATGATACACCTTTTCAATGGTAAAATGTGGAAACAATTTAACAATATGAATCTTCAGTTTTTAGTGAAGACTAGGAATATATGTCTTAGGTTTTATACATATAAATTCAATCCATTCAAGTCATTTATTACTCCTTATTCTTGTTAGTTGGTGATCCTCATGGTTTATAAGTTGCCACCAGGGATGTGTATGAGGCTATAGTTTTTATTTTTATATATGGTCATACCTAATCCTAATAGTTTATGTTAGAATATAGATGTTTGTTTTCTACCATTGATTTTTTGAATTACTTAGAATATATATGCTTGTTTTTTACTATTGATTTTTTGAATTACTCACTTTTTAATATGAGAAATATTAGTGGAAGTAGTATTAGATGTCCTTACAAAAAGGCTTCATAGAAATACTTATATTGGTATGCATATAAAGAACCATATGTTCTTTAAGATACCATAGTAGAAAGGATGGTTGGGACAACTTCTAGTGTTGGCAACAACATGGAGATGTTGATGATATTAGTAATCCTTATGGAAATATTGTTATAGTTGCAATGATAATGAATCAGGGTCATGTCGATCCATGTCCAATCATAGATGAAAAATCTAATGTAGGTACGATCAGGTTTTTTGATATTTTAAAATATTATAACAAACCATTATGGGATGGTTGCATAAATAATGGAAAATTATTAATTTTTGCATAAGTGTTCACCTTTAACTCAGATCATGGGTTGAGTGAGGTTGATTATGATAGAATTCTCAAATGGATGAGAAAACTTTTACCTGAATGGAACAGGCTAAAAGAGAACTTTTATGCTATTATGTTTATAATGAAACCCCTTGGTCTAGGTTACTAGAAAATTGACGTGTGTCCAAACTTCTAGATGTTATACTAAAAATATAAAGTTGATCGAGTGCAAAATGTATGGATAGTCTTGTTATAAACCCAGAACTCTTGTAGTAAAAAAAAACTTAGATACTTCTCAATCACACCTAGACTATATAGGTTATTCATGTCACTAAAGATTGTTGAGCATATGATATGGTATCAATCACATGATATCATAGATGGAGTGATTATGCACCTTTTCAATGGTGAAGCCTAGAAACACTTTAACAATGTACATCCTCAGTTTTCAATGAAGACTAGAAACATATATCTTGGGTTATATATATATGAATTCAACCCATTCAGGTTATTTATTACTCTTTATTCTTGTTAATTGGTGATACTCATGATTTATAAGATTTCATCAAGGATGTGTATGAGGTTATAGTTTTTGTTCTTATCTACAGTCATATGTGGTCCTAATAGTTTAGGTCAGAATATAGATGTTTATCTTCAATCATTTATTGATGAGTTGAAACACTTGTGATCATTCGAGTTTTTGACTAATGATGAATCGAGGAAACATAATTTTCTATGAAGGTAGTTTAATGTGGACTATGAATGATTTTTCTACTTATGGAATGGTTTCTAGTTGGGTCACACATGAGAAACTAGCATATCTATACTATGTGAAAATAATAAGGCATTCATACTAACAAATATCTTATCTCATAATATTTCAAGCCTTAACTAAGAACAATCATCAATTGTGTTTTAAAGCTTAATGTTGGTAGGAAAACTGCATTTGAGTGAAAATTTGTTAATATTCTCCCATCTTGAACGACCCATACTAAAAAAATATTATAAGAGGAATATATTTATCTAAAATATAATTCAGACGAGTATATAATTGCATATAATTATATGTTATAACTACAATGAACTTGGATTTTTGATTTAGTAAGTATATTATTTAACATGTCATTATTTTTTAGCAATTTATCAACATCATCAATATTTACTATCCTAAAATTTATAACTAACTAAATCTTAAATCTTTCAATTACAATATGAACAACTTTTAAAAGTGGTTCAAAACAAATATAAGTATTGTTTAGTTATTCTTATAACTCATGATACTTAATTTCATTACACATTTCTTATTAAATGTTCATGGTTGTACTTCATAAACAAGGTTTATCAATTGTCAGTGAATGTTAGTGTTACTTTGTCTTTACTAAGTTTGGGTCTTGAAAAAAATAAAAAGTACTATAAAGCATTTCATTAATAGACATGTGTTTCATACTAAATAATATACGCAGGGTAAAAAGACATATAACAATAGGGTTTATGTTAAGGGATCAACTTCTAATGAGTTTGAAGTTGACTATTATGGGAAGTTAAAAGAGGTAATTGCATTGTAATATTATAACAAACAAAATATAGTATTTTCATTCAAATATTATTGGTATAACACCATTGATGGAGAAATCAGAGTAGATCCCTAGCATGGTTTGGTTAAAATTAATTCAAAAGCTAGACTCCACAACATATTATTGGTTTGACGATGTCTTTGTTTTCATTATACAATATTAGAAAGTTTATTACACACATACTTCCTCATTTAGAAATGATTGTTCAATAATTGATTAATTATTCATAGTGAAAATCAAACTGAGAGGTTGCTTCAATATTGTTTAGGATGGGAATAATTAATTAACTGTGGGAGATAATGTCTTTCAACTTTAGAAAGGACAAGTTAAATGATGAACAATAAGACAATTTTGATTAATTTGCAAAACACAAATATGTAATTCCATAAACTATAATGTAACATTTATGAATGAAATTCACTTCAATGTAATGACAATAAAGTTAATTTATTATTCAATGACAAGTAAATATTTTTTTTATTGTTAAATGAACTGGTGTGTTATTATGTTGTGCATTCAACTTTGAGTTTAAGTATTTACAAGATTGATAAATAAGGAATATAGATCTAGTCTGGCATTAGACATTATTTTTACTCTGATGGCACGTGTCCATCGATATATTCTAGTGGTAATGAGAATTGTTCCCCTTCTCCCTAGCACCGTTCAAGGTGTTCATTATACATGAGTATACTAGCATAATGTTTTTGTTGATATATCCTAAAGATTATGAGAACTGTTTCCTTTCAGCCTGACATTGTTCACTTCTCAAGACACTGATAATTAAAGCTTTCTTCGCGAACAAATGCTTTTTTTTATTGTTAATTGTTTACTCTTTTACCAATAACATTACTAATAAAATGAAAAGTCGTCAATAATATGTTGATTGTATTTGAAGGGTTTTTGAAAATCTTTATGCTAAATGAAATGTTCAACTTGACTTCACAAACAAAATCATTGAAAAAAATCTTAAAGATATTGATATTTAATATTATTTCGATCATTTCATTGACAAAACCTAATATAACATACCATAAGCATAACAGACGGGGCTTCATCTTCTTCATTCTTTTCCTTACTTACTCTCTCTTCTCCTCTTTTATATTCTCTTTTATGCTCTCTCTCCACAATTCATGTTATTTTTCTCTTCTCATCAAGCATCATATTATGTTCTCATCATAGGTATATTGTTTCTCTTTATTTTTTTATTTTTCTTTTTCTTTTTGGTTTATCCCTTTTCATTTCTTTGGTTTTTTTCCATTCAAAAAGCAAAGAATTTTTCATTCCTTTTTCTTCTTTATTTGTGTTTTTTTTTGCATTATTCTTTTAAGTTATTATTTTTGTTCAATTTTGAGTTCTTACTAATTTTATGAATTAATAGTTGTGTTAAATTTTATTTTTATTGAAATATGTTGCATTATTTTATGGAATTTTAGTTATTATTTTATTTCATTTATAATTTTTTATTTTAATTTAGGATCACAAATATTACCATTTGGAAAAAATTGTGTTGAATTTAGTTGTTATTGAAATAATGTTTTCATTATATTGGTGAATTTTAGTTATGTTTTTTTAATTATGTTGTTCAATTTCAATTAAATGTGTTGGATTAATTTTAATTATTATTTTGAATTTTTTAAAATTTAGTTTTTTTTGTTGTTGTAAAATTAGGACTATATATATTGCCATTTGGAAAATGAGAATTTTGTGTGAAATTAAATTATTCTAATTTGTTGGAAGAAATTGGATAAAATCAACTGGTTTGTGGCATATATATTATGTATTTCTAGGTTTAAAGATTTTAGGTAGCCTCTCGTGTAGGGGAGGTGTTGCTAAATGTTTTTTTAAAATAAAAATCATTAATTTTTTATGTTAATTTGGGTAGATGCCTAGGGAAAAGTTTATTGCACATCGCAAAGACATAATCACTGTTAATTCTTCTAGCAACAATACTGATGATCACAAATCATTAGGTTCTAACAAAGAAGAGGAACCTAAGACACAAACATCGACTCACAACATTGGTTCGTTGAGTTCAATCTTGCAATATTAAAGGAGTTACTTCATATTGAAATTCATTTACTCGTAAGTATGAGGTTCAGTGGAATGACAACTTTTCAATGTATTTTTTTTTTTTACTTTCACAACATGTTTAATAATTTTTTAAAAAATTAATTTTATTTAACGAATGTAATTTTACATTTATAGAAATTGAGGCTGCGAGTACAACAACATTGGCCTTTAAATCAGAGATGGAAATTTCATTGTTTCAATGAAGCCATGTTTGCAAATATCCTGAATGGAAACCGCAAGTCGATACATGGTTTTCAAAGTTTAAGGTCAATATTAACTTAAATATTTTTGTATTATGTTAATTCAGTTAGTTTATTGAAATTACTAAAAGTTTTGTTTTATAAATTTTTACTATAAGGAAAATTTTGAATAGGAGAGAGCTAATGATAATATTGCGAGGATCATATAAGATAATTATGTTGCAACTACATTAGATCAAAATTAGAATAATTTTTTTTAATATTGAAATTTTATTTTTCATTTAGTAACAGATAATTTATTGATATCATATAAGTTTCATGATTTTTGCACAAGATTTAAAAGAATATAAAACAAATATATGAGAGAAAATGAACTCTAGACTAGAATGACATGGTGGTTTGAAAGGATTTTAGGCTGTCATATATCTTAGAGGCTATATGGTTGGAATACATTCAACATACAAAATCTGCATGCTTACACAATGATTACAATCTATTGCAAAGAACTAGTATTGACATGTTCCTGATTCCATTACCACGCACACTAGCAACTCCATTTTATTTGTTTCACATGGAAAACAAATGGTAAGATTTTTTTTTATTAAATCTATTTTTTATTTGTTATTTTTTAAAATATATTTAAGTGAAAATATTTTTATCTTGCAAGTTATGGTTTATGGATGCAAGCCAAGCTCGATGGAGTTTTTGTTGAAACACATGTGTAGAGTGATAATTGTCAAAAAAAGGGTGCAAGAGTTCATGAATAGTTTGAGCTCAACACTTTATGGTATATTGGTTTTCAATAATTTTTTTATTACAATATAATTTCCTTTAAATTGATAAATTTTTTTTTCTTTTCATGATATATAGAACAGCCGTTTGAAGAGGAGATACAGGAACAATCCTTCAATCCATCTAGATATCAATCCAAATTTGTAGTTGGAGGGAGGATTGTTTGGTGCGCTTGATAGAAATCAGGTATACAGACTCTTTAACATTATGATAGAAAACTTATGGACGACTTGTTGGATTTTAACTATTGGATTCTTGCAATCGGCTCCAAGTACTAAGACTCTAGAGTTTACGGCAACATTAGACCAACAAACACAGGATCAAACAACTCATTTTAATGAAAAATATAAACTATTCACCGCAGATTATGAAGAACTTCACTGAGTGGTAATTAAGAAGAGATTCACATATGCGTGATCCATATGTTTCTCTTTAATGGCCCTACAATCCCAGCAATGACTAGTTCCCTCCTCCTCTAGCGTCATCTCTATTTTAAATTTATTGTATTTGAACCTAAAAATGTTTAAATTTATAATAAATATTTAATTTTTATATTATTTTAATTTCTTTTTATATATTTGATTTTTTTAGTTTTAATATATTTTAATTATTTTTCTAATTATGTTCAATATTTAAAAAAAATTAAATTATTACTGACGAGGTTACCAATAGAACTTCCTCTAGTATATTTTAAAAAGTTGGAAAATAATTACTGCAAATGTTATTATCATTGTCAACTCAAACAAAATTACAAATGATATTCTATTAATAATAAGTTATATTTGTCGATGAATATATCAATGAAAAAATAAAAATACTAATGGAATTACATATGGTTGTCTTATTAGTAATATATTAAATTTATGAATGAATTTATTGATGAAATGAAGTTGGTAGATTTTTTTAGGTGTGTTTTATCCATTTATAAATCTATTAGTAAATGTATTATAGCTAGACTCACTAAGAAACCATGAATTATTGGTAAGGATTTTTGCAATGAATTATGAAAGTAAATACCGATAAAAAATTATATGAACAAAACTAATAAATTTATAGTATTCAAAACTACTATTATGTTCATTCGAATTTCAAATGGGATCCCTTTGTTTTTTTATTGTATCAGCTAACTTGATAGTTGAGGAAAAATGTTAATTTAAAAAACGTTATTCAAATTTTAAAATCGATGTTAAAATAATATTATGCTAAATATACAAGATTGATGTAGAAAGATTGGTTTTAAAATTGTTGGAAAATAAAATATAATCTCATATATAAATTGATCGAAACAATTCTTTATTTATCAATAAAAAACTTGCAATAAATATTATAACTTCACTTTCTCCTAATAATAATAATAAAAAAAAAAACTGACACCATCAATAATGCAACCAAGTACCGTTTTTTATTTTTGTTCTTCTCCGAGTAGGACGACGTGTTTTCATCGCCAATCATTTAAAACCCATGGTCAGAGCTGCAAGATATTGATAAATAAATAAATAAATAATCACAACCATATACATCGATGGTTACGCGCTCTACAATGTGTGTACATATTACATTATACCGAAACGCAACAAGTCTATCATCCTAGCTCTAGCTAAAGCTGCAGCTCAAGCTCAAGGCTCTATCTTCAATGGCCAATACAAACTCCCCTCCTAATTTATATGACAAAGTTGATCTTAAATACCCTATTCATAGAGCCTTTGATATTACGATCTTGGTTCTTCTCATATCTCTCCTTGTTTATCGTCTCCTCTATATCAGCAACCATGGATTTGCTTGGCTTCTCGCTCTCCTTTGCGAGACATGTTTTACCTTCACTTGGTTTGTCACTGTCAGTAGCAAATGGAATCCAGTGGAGTACAAAACATACCCAGAACGCCTTTCACAAAAGTAACACTCCTTTTCCTGTATAAACAGTACCGCGCAATTTTTTATTATAATAAAATAAGAATTGATTCGTTTGAATCGCTTCCTTTCATGCATATACCTAACCTCATGTTCTGAACTTTGTTGTTGTCAAATGTTTTTCCTTCACCGATTAATAGGACACAAGAGCTGCCTCCTGTGGATATATTTGTTACAACAGCAGACCCGGTGCTAGAACCGCCGATACTCACTGTAAACACTGTCATATCCTTATTGGCGGTCGACTACCCAGCCGATAAACTAGCCTGCTATGTATCGGATGACGGCTCCTCCCCTATCACCTACTATTCTCTTGTTGAAGCATCCAAGTTTGCCAAGCATTGGGCTCCCTTTTGCAAGAAGCATAATATTCAGGCTAGAGCTCCTTTCAGATACTTTTCTAGTGAGGTACCTCTAAACAATTCCTCGGAATTCCAGCAAGAATACAACAAGATGAAGGTAATTTCAACTCGGGAATTAATTAATTATCTGTAATTCGTCAACTTTGCGTCAAGGTTTTCTTTTCTTTTCTTTTTTTGCTCGAGTATCATGTATTAACGACGAGGAGCTTGGTAGGATGTAAAAACTAGTGTTGTTTCCATGTTTGTTAGGATGAGTACGAGGAGCTTGCCTCCAAGATTAACGATGCAGACAAGAAATCCATCGAGAGGAATCTAAGTGGTGATTTTGCTGCCTTCTCAAATATAGAGCGCAAAAACCATCCAACTATAATCAAGGTGAAGTCACTCCTTATTGTTATTACAAATATTCTTGTTCCTTGGTGCCTTGTAATTATATATGATGATGCTCTTTTACATAGTAATTTTGTGTTTTTCTATAAGATTTCACAAATATTTTGAACTTGCCGATAGTCTTGACAAACGTTCTGCAGGTTGTGTGGGAGAATAAGGCCGGCATTTCGGATGAGTTACCGCATTTGATTTACATATCAAGAGAGAAGAGGCCACAGCATCCACATCATTATAAAGCAGGTGCAATGAACGTGCTTGTAAGTCAAAAACTGTTCTGCACTGTAAAGTATAGTACATAGTATTGTTTTTATTAATAAAAATATAGCTACACAAACTCTTAATCAAATTCTTGATCCCCTCACGTGAATAAATCTCCCTTTTCAAGGAAGTTCTGCATTCGAGGTTGGCTTTTATTTTTTAAAAATATATTATTATTATTATTATTATTAAAATTTGACAAATACAATGAGGAACTGACACTAATTTTTTTTATCTATAAATTATGGTGAATTTTAACTTATTCCTCATCTTTATATATTTTAACAAACAACAATGAAAACATTCAATTGAATTATTGTATATTAAGGGAATTACAATGAAAAAAAAAATAATGACATAATTTTTACTATTAGCTTTATCAATGAAATTAACTTGATAATAAAATTTATTTATAAATATACTAATAAAAATAATTATTATTTTTTATGAAAAAAGAAAAAGTAAAAGATAGGCAATAATAAATTTATGCACTTAGATTATTTTTTAATTAAAAAAATTCCAGCACATTATTTTTCTAATTTTATTATTGTACTTACTGTTTTTTTTTTTTGGATTTTCATCCTTTTTTTTGGTTAATTTTCTAGTTTATATACGTAAGAAATTGGAACGTCTCAAAAGTTTGGATCACTCCATTGTGATCGTATTTTTATTGTACTAGTTCATCTTACAATATATTAAACCCCAGCATGTAATATTATTAATTAACTTTATCATTTAATACTGTTAGAATTAAATTAATTTTCTTGTTGTATGATGAACAGACTAGAGTCTCTGGAATGATGACAAATGCCCCATTCATGTTAAACCTAGACTGCGATATGTTTGTTAACAATCCAAAGATTGTTTGCCATGCAATGTGTCTGTTGCTTGGTTCCAGAAACGAAAGGGAAAGTGGGTTTGTTCAGTGCCCACAATATTTCTACGACGGACTAAAGGATGATCCATTTGGGAACCAGTTCGAGGTTTTGCACAAAGTAAGTGCGTCCAAAATTGTATGTATTAAAATTAATTATAGAACTTTTCTCTATACTTTGTTGTTAAATTAATAATTCATAGTTATTGAGCCAATCCAGGATTGATTCGAATAAAAAATACGTCAGAATTGTATGAGTTGATTTGTATCCACTTGAATTAATCTAAAAAAAATTTAAAAAATTTAAAGTTTTAATATTTATTATAAAAAAATTAAGAAATAACTCATGTAAACATAAACTATATATATTATAAATAATAAAGATTAAAAAATTATTTTAAAAGGTATTCTATCCTACATTAAAAAGATACTATAATATTATTTTTTTAAGTTGGAAGTATTTAAATCAAGATATTTTTTATCTCATATTGAAAAAACATAACTTTTTTTTTAGTGAATATAGAGTATATATACTAAAAAATTTTAAATTTTATATTAAAAAAATAAAATATTCTTCTAGTATTTATATAATGAACTAGAAAAGGATTAATAACCAACTAGAAAAATATTTTTAAAAAATCTCTAGCTTGGAGAAAAGCCACATTTAAAAAAAAAATCACATTTCAATCAGGTTTTGCTAGGTCATCCGAATCACGAGTTAACCTAGCGGGTCAATATAAATTTTTGCTAGGTTTTTGCTCTTCTAGGTTTTTGCCTTACTCGGATAAGTCCAGTCATGAGATCAATTTAGTTCAAATTCAACTTGTCAGGATGATTTAAATTTAATAACTATATAATAAATTTTTTAATTTATTATTTTTTAACATTTAAAGATTTGGATTTTTAAATGTTCTTATGGCTACCATATCATGTAAAAACAAATATATATATATTAATCTAACAATTTAAATCTTTAAATAAGATTGGGCAATAATGGTTTTATATTGTTATATTTATGAGGAGAGTAATATTTAATTAAATTGCAATGTTTAAATTAGTACTAATTCATTTTTCTATTTTGGTTATATCTTAATTATTAATTAGTATATAGGGAGCGGAATAGTTGGCATTCAAGGACCTTTCTATGGGGGAACAGGATGTTTTCACAGGCGTAAAGTCATATATGGTTCATGTCCCCGTGATGTAGGAATTCCAGCAGAAAGTCTCACTCCAGTTCATGGTAATGCTTAGTATATAGATTTTATTTTCTTTTCTCTCCTCTTGCAACTATCACCACATCCTCTCTTCTCGTGTTTGTGTAACAAATCTCCTTTTTCTTTTTTGCTTTTTCATTTTTTTCTGAACAAGGTGGTTTAACTGAGAAGGAGCAGCTAAGAGTATTTGGCAACTCAAAGGAGTTCGTGAGATCAGCTGCTCATGCATTACAAGGAAAGGCAAATACGAGTCCTGAAATTCTTCCAAAATTAATTGAGGCAGCACATCAAGTCGCTGGCTGTGGCTACGAGTATGGTACTAGCTGGGGTAAGGAGGTAAGTGTGAACTCAAATTGAGGGCTTCATTGCTAAAAAATTGCCATTCACTCTTTGGAAATTTCTCCCTTTTCATCTCATGTCCGGAATGCTGTCAAGAATATTGTGAACATGCTTGTAAAATATGCACCTTTGAATTCAGATAAATGATTAGGATTTTCGTACAGTGGATTAGTTATACTACATTTTGGGTTGTCTTAAATTGTGGCTCAAGTTAAAAAAAAAATACTCATGTAGTGGTTTTTAAAAAACCTAAAATTGTCATGTTTTAGGAAAGTCTTATTTTATTAGTGTTTCTTTTTTCTACATTTTGGTGGCTAAAGAGGAGAGAAAAAACTGTGTTATGGGTAATTTAGGATTTTAGAATTTTAGATGAAAGCAATATTTTATAACACTTTTTAATCTTTTACTTTTTTATAGTGAATTTTTATGATTGTCTCACCCATTAAGCATGTCTAATTAATTATCAAACCATATAAATTTTATGTGTGTTTTTGTGTAATTGATTGTGTTTATATATATTTCTCTACTTGTCAATAAATTTAAGATTTTAAAGTTGATTCTGCTATAAACTAATATTAGAACTTGTTGGGTTATCAAATGACTTTTGAGATGGTGACATGAGTAACATTGGAGGTAAGGTTTGTTGTAAATAAATTTAATAGTAGAAGCGACTTTAACATGTGACATATTAAAATATGCACTTTGTTAGTTATATACTTTTTATATGACCAAATGATAAATCAATTGTATCTGAAACATTAGTTATATACTTTTCCAATTAAAGAAGGTATAGTTGTTAAAGATCATTTTAATGAATTAAATAAAGTTAGTTTTGTAAAATATTGATGTTGTGGTTGAAGATGAGGATCAAGCTTTGATTTTATTATGTTCAATACCTTCATCTTATGATCATTATATTGATACTTTTGTTATATGAAAATGATAGTCTTGGTTCAAAAGATGTCAAAACTTTCTTAAACTCTATAAAGTTCAAAAATACAAGTGTTAGAGAGTTATAATAATGATCATGTAAAGGGCTTAATTATGAGGGTATAACAAATAATGAAGGTTTAGGTAGTAAAGGCAGGTTTAAATCAAAATTGAAGTTTAGAAAAATTAAATACTTTGAATGTCATAAAATATGACACTTTGCAAAAACATAATAAAAGGGAGGAAACCTCTAATGCTAAAAATCTTATTAGTAAAGGAAAAAAAAATTATGATACTAAAAGTGTTCTCTTTGTGTCTGTTGGTAGCTTGGGTGATTGGTGGATTTTTTATTCAGGTTACATATTTTACATTTATCATAATATAAATTGTTTTGAAGTTGTTAATGATACTATTTTACTAGGAGACAATAAAGAAATTTTTGTTATTGATGTGGGTACAATTCAAATTAGGATGTATGGTGGTATTATTGAAATACTAGAGGTTTGACATGTTCCAGAAGTAAAAAATATTTTTTTTTCTTTTTTTCTTATTGATTCTCAATATTATGGTTATTTTGTTAAAGATGGAGTTTTAAAGGTTTGTAAGTGTGCTCTTAACATGATAAAAGGAAACTTGGTTAATGCCTTTACCATCTTTAATATTCAACAATTATTGACTCAACTAGTGTGCCATCCGTGATTGATTTTGATAATGCTTCTATTCAATTATGGCATATATGGTTAGAACATACAAGTAAAAAAGGGATGGTAGAGTTAATTGAATGAGATTCGCTATTTGGTTAGAAAATATGTAAATTTGATTTTTATGAGTATTTTATTTATGATAAATAGTGAATAATGAAATTTAGTATGACTATTCATTGTTGTAGATTAAGTTTATTCTAGTATTTAGGGTCCTTCTCTAGTTATGTCAAAATGTACAATATAATATCTATTGAAATTTATTGATGACTACTCTAGGAAGGTGTGAATATATTTTTGAATAGAAAAGGTGATGTATTTATCACCTTCAAGCAGTGAAAAACCATGATTAAAAAGCAAACTAGCATGAAGATCAAGCACTTAAAAACTGATAATGGTTTGAAATTCTATTTAGGTGAGCTTGATAAGTTTTGCAAGAATGAAGGAATTATTAGACATCGCACTTATAGGAATACACCATAGCAAAATGAGGTTGCAAAACATATGAATAGGACAATCTTAGAAAGTGCGTGTTGCATGCTTTCACAAATTGGAAGCTTTTGCAAACTAAATTTTCAAAGGACATCTAAGCTTAAATAGTTAACATGGCTTGTTAGTTGGTGAATAGATCTTCATTGATAGTTATATAGCTGAAAACTCCATATAAGAATGATTTGGTTATTGTGCCGATTAATTTAAAGTAAGAGTATTTGGTTATCATGTTTATTTTCATGTTAAGAAAGATAAACTTAACCTAAGAGCGAGGAAATGCATATTTGTAGGCTATGCATACAGGGTAAAGGTACATCAATTGTGGTGTGTTGATCTTAAGTCATTTAAGTTCATTACTAGCAAGGATGTGACCATTAATGCATTTATCGTGTTTCGTATTAAAAAGGGTTTCATTAATATTAATGTTGAGATAGACCAAGGTACAAGTAGGCAAGAAAAGCTTAAGTTGGAGCTATTTCATTTGAGCTTGTTGAGGAAGTGGTGCTAAAATTGGTGATAAAAAAGCACCTGAAAAATAACCATATATTATTGTTGTAAGAAGGGGAAAAAAAAGAGAAATAAAAACACCAAATAAGTATGATTATGCTGGATTACTTGATTTTTCTTTGAATGTTGCAAAGAATCTTAATGATTATAAGTTTTATTATTATAAAAAGGCAATTTCTTGTAAGAAAATCTTATTAATGGATGCTTGTTGTGAATGAGTAGACTAATGATCTTTGTAAGAATCAAACATTATAGTTTGTTAAACTATCACATACCATACAATTGTTAGGTATAATGGGTTTATAAGTGGAAAGATGAAATCCTAAGGGTTGAGGCCATAAGGTTTAAAGCACGTCTAATTTTTAAAGGCTTTACAAAAAATAAAAATAAGAAGATGGTGACTATAATAAAGTGTTCTCTCTAATTAGAAAGTATAGTTCTATTTGAGCAATACTTATCATGATTGCTTTGTTTAATTTAAAGCTTGAGTAGTTGGATGTTAAAACATCTTTCTATATGGTGAGTTAGAATAGATGATCTATATGCATTAGTTAAAGGGTTTCATTACTTCAAGTAAGGAAGACTATGTGTACTTATTAAAAATGTTCTTGTTTGATGTAAAGTGGTCACCAAGATAGTGGTATAAAAGGTTTGATACTTTTATGCATGGATAAGTGACAATGATAGTTATATTTATTTCAAAAATCTCTAAAATGGTTCATTTATATATTTATTATTATATATTGATGAGATATTGATTACCTCTAAAAACATGCATGAGATCAACAATTTAAATGATTAGTTTGATAGTGAGTTGAGATGAATAGTTTGGCTGCAGCACTAACAAGTTATACTTAGCACATATAAAGTAACACATATAAAATATCTTGAGAAAGCATTTGAGTTTTTGGATATGCAAGAATACAAGCTAGCGAGCACTCCACTTGGAGCCCATTTTAAGTTATCTTTAATTTTGTAACCAAAAACTAATAAAGAGAAGGAAAACATGTTAGGTGTTATATATGCTAGAGCAAGTAGAAGCATTATATATGTTATGATCTGCACTAGTCCAAACATTTAACATATTGTTATTGTGGTCTACAAATTTATAGGAAATCCTTGTAAGTTCACTAGTAGATGGTGAAATGGATACTTTGTTATAGTTTCTCATATGAATTTCTTTGATTTTCTTAACTATAAAATAGGTGTAAGTTGTTGAGCCATGTAAATTATATATATGCTCTTGTATGATTGGTTTTGTTTATCTTTTATATTATTCTACTTGCTAATTGGTTTGAGAATTTAGGGTTCTCTTCGTTACATATTTAAATATATAATGGAAGACTTATTTGATTTTAAATAATTACTTAGGGTGTCAACTCATCTTCTTCATTATTCATATAAACATGGAAGAATGTGGCTTTTTCTTTTTCCATTTCCCCCTCCTTTTTTTTCATTTTTGTCATTTTTTTTTTCAATATTATCCTTAAACATTTGCTTAATTTTGAATTTATCTTCATAAATTATTTTGATTTGTTTCATATAAAGTTATCGTAGTGTTAAAAAAGTATCTTGATAATTGACTCATACTCGACTTTTGAAATTTTTATTTTTGTTATCATAAGTAAAAAATAGTTTTTCTTAAAAACAAAAAAAAAAAATCTTAAATCCAATGAAGTTCATCACTTGAATCATGAACTTTTCCAATGAAGTTCATCACTTGAATCATGAATTTGATAGATTAAGCCGTAAAATCTAAGTCAATTTAATATGTCACTTCTCAATATGAAAAAAAAGATCATCTTGAAAAAAAAAATTAAAGTCAAATAATGTTTTTACTTATTTGAGGTTGCTTTTAGAGCTATTAAGTTAATTAAAACATGTTGAGATAATTCTTATACAATTTAATTTTAATTTTAAATTAAATAAAAAAAATTTTAAATTATCTTGTTAAGCAGGGTTTAACAAAAAAATTTAAATTATCTTGTTAAGCAGGGTTTAACAACAATGTTAGATATTGCGTGAATATTTTTTTATTGCCTTCAATCTTTTAATCAAGCTGCAGTGTAACGCTGCGTTGTAAACTATTACGATGAGGTATCAATTTCAAGTTGTATCCTTATATTCAATTATTTGATAATCTAGTCTTTAAAAAAAAATAAAAAAAATTTGCAAGTACGTGTGTGTATATATTTGATTGATCGATCATGGCATGTTTTATCCCAGGTGGGTTGGCAATATGGACCCGCAACAGAAGACATCCTCACTGGATTAAAAATCCATGCACGGGGATGGAGGTCCGTTCTTTGCTCGCCGGATCCTCGAGCCTTTCTGGGGTGTGCTCCACGGGTTGGACCAATCTCGATGACCCAACAAAAGAGGTGGGCAACAGGTTTGCTTGAAATATTGATCAGCGAAAGAAACCCCATTATTGCCACCCTTACTGCCAGGCTTCAATTTAGACAGTGTTTGGCATATCTCTGGATCCTTATTTGGGGGTTACGCTCTATTCCTGAGATTTGCTATGCAGTGTTGCCAGCTTATTGTATCATCACCAACTCCAGTTTCCTGCCCAAGGTGAGCAATAAACCTAGATGCTCCCTTTAAGTTCTTTCCATGAACTTCAATTTAGCATTATTTCTTCTAAAACTTAAAAATGGGTGAACGCAGTTCCACGAGCCAGCCATGTATATCCACGTGGCTCTCTTCCTGAGTTATGTCATTTACAGTCTATTAGAGTACCTTGAAACTGGATTGTCAATCCGTGCATGGTGGAACAACCAAAGGATGGCAAGAATGAATGCAACAAATGCGTGGTTATTTGGAGTTATAAGTGTATTCTTGAAGATTTTGAGAATTTCAGGGACAGTTTTTGAAGTTACACAGAAAGACCAATCTTCAAGCAATGTTGGCGATGAAGGCAGGTTCACCTTCGATGCTTCACCAATATTTGTGCCTGGGACAACCATTCTGCTGCTGCAATTGACGGCATTCGTCATGGGCTTTGGAGGCATGCAATTACCATCCGTTGACGATGCCTCCGGGTTGGGAGAGATACTGTGCAGCGTACTGGTGGTAATGTGCTTCTGGCCATTTGTAAAGGGGCTGTTTGGCAAGGGAAAATATGGGATTCCTCTATCCACAGTATGCAAGTCATCTCTCTTGTCATTGTCTTTTGTGTACTTGGTCACTCGTACTTCGAGGGGTCAACCCGAATGACTTCAGCTGATGGTCTTCGAACCCGATAATCACTTGGATTTGGTTGATGTCGTTTGATACCTTTATCTGTTTGATTTGATTGATCCCCTTACCGTTTAAATAAATAGTGAAGGAAGTGGACTCTTCTTCTTCTTTTCATCTTTTATTTTTATTTTTATTTTTTTAATCTTTTCCTTTAACTTTTACTTGATTTTAAATTTATTTTCATTAATATTTTAGTTTACTTTCTATAAAATTATTATAATTTTAAATAAAAATTTTATCATTTAGTTTATGGTTGATTTATACTCATTTTACTAGCATTTATTTTTGTTATTATATAATTAAATTAATAAATTAAATAAAACAAAGTTCTTAAGTCCAATAGAGTTTATAATGTGGATGCCATGAAATTTAGATTAATCTAAAATATCACAATCTCAATATTTAAAAAACAATTATCTTGAGTTTTTTATAAAAAAATTAAATCATGATTTTTATTGGTTATCCAAGTTACTTCTAAATTTGTCAAGTCAATAAAATCACATCAAAACAACTCCCACTCAATTTAATTTTAAACATGGCCTTGAAAAGAAGCTAGGTTAGAAAGTTTTAATATTGACCTACTAGGCTAGATTTAATAACAATGCCAAATAATTTCTTGTGATTTTTTTTACATTAAAAAAATTGATTCGATATACAACATAACACAACTTTATAAACTAGTTTTTGTTTTTTAAAGAACAATTAAGATAGATTTGTGTCCTTCAAACATTAAAAACATTTAAGAAAACAATTCAATTTGCAATGAGTTTTTCTACATTAAAAACATTTTTTGTATTCTTAAAGTGTGTTTGAAAAACACGTCCTTAAAATGGATTTCAAGCTTATGTTTTTTAGTTATGAGGCGTGCCCTAATGTATTTTATGCAGTCTTATTTTTTTTTTTATATGTATATATTTTTCAAACACATTCCTTAAAACAGATTTCAAGCTTATGTTTTTTAGTTATGGGGCGTGCCCTAATGCATTTTATGCAGTCTTATTTTCTTTTTTATATGTATATATTTTTCAAACACAACCTTAGCTTAATTTCAAATAGCTTTTAAATTTTTAATTGATCATTTTGTAATTAATTTTATGTTTTTTATAATATTTTGACCTTTTTATTTAATTTTTGAGATTGTGAACTGATACATAAGAGACTTTTATGATATTAAATAAATGAGTTTTCATAAACAAAATATATAAAAAAAATCCTTCTTTAAAAAAATACATTTATGTTTTCAAATTACATATGGCCAAGTTTTATTAAAAAAATCATGTTTGTTTTTTTAATAAAAAATACAAAATAAAAAATAGTTTTTATATTTATCATGCATCATGGATGGAATAACAAGTTTATTAAAGTTATAAGGACTTGGCTTAAATTTTAATAACACTAAAAAACATTAATTTTTTTTAATATCAAATATTATAAACTAATATATAAGAATTATTGCCAATATTAAAAGAAAGAAATGAAAAAAATATGTTTTGATTTTAAAATCGCTAAGTTTGACATGTAAAGTCATAGTGCACCTTAATGGGGTGGACCTATTTTATCGTATTAACAGAAATATGATTAGAAAACACAACATAAACTTAGTAATAATTGGACAAATATGCATTGCACCTTGCTTTAGGTAGCATGTCTTAGGGTGATATTATCTTTCTTATATACAACCAGTATCTTGATCCAGACTTTAAAGATCGGCTTTAGTTTTTAATGACCAAAATACTAGGTAGTGACTCTAAACCTTTTAAAACAAAAAGGACAAGAATTTCTTGTTTGTTTTCTACACCATTAAAATCCTGATCTAGAAGGATAATTGTCGCAACGCCACACACATGTGACAATCATTGTCTATTAAAAAATTAGAGAAATAAATGGGTGATTAGAGCATGTCTTATTAAGGTCAGTAAAGTTGACACACATTCATCACTTTTCCTTTGGCTTTTTCACCATAATCATGTTGGCAAGCCATTTTGGGTACCTTACAGATGAACTCGGACTTTAATATCTTATATATATATATATCTCATCGAAGATGGCTTTTTATCATTCTCTTTTAAAATTTGTTTTCTTTTATCAAATAGGGAAAAAAAAGGGTTAAATGTGTAGTTGGTAAGAAGCCACCTCAAGGCTAATGTTAGGCATTTATGATGGCTTGAAGGCCAAATTTTGTTTTCAAATATTGAAAAGCTCTACAAAGACTTTACCTTGCTGATGGTCTAATGGAGACCCAATATTGATAAAGTGTTTTCTTTTAGATAGAGACCAACTTCCTTTAACTCTTTCATAACTTATGTTCTTATTTCAAGCATTTCTTTACTATATGATCCTTGTATAAAGTATTTTTTTTCCTTTAAACATATTAAGGTAAACCTTATTGAAATTAGTTGGCCTCCCTTCACAGTAGTTACTCCATTAGTTACAGATAATTTTATAGCTAGGTATTTGTTATTGATTGCTAGATTGTTCTTATGAAGGAAAGGCCTACCAAGAATGATGTTACAAGATAGGTTTATTTTGATCATCATGAATGTTTGTTAAAACATGTAACACTTTGGGTACATTATAATTATCTCTATAAAGTTTAAGGCACCCTCTACTGGTACTCATTTCCCTTCAATACCTATAAGAGAGATTCTTACTATAATTAGTTTAGACCTGTTCATACCCATTTGTGTCATTGTATCCTCTGAGAGAATGTTCACAACACTTCCATCATCAACAAGTACCTTGTGTATGCTATAGTTAGACAGTATTATAGAGATTATAAAGGCATCTTTATAATGAAATGTCACCCTTTTTTGTCCTTATGAATGAATACAATAGTCTCGTACCAAGGGTTCTAAACTTTTGACAATAACATTTAATTTTCATAAGCCTTTGTTCTCCTACTAGAATCTCCACCAACTTAATTTTCTCTTAAAATCACATAGATTTCTGAGAGAGATCTATTGGGAGAATCAAGTTCTCCTCTTTGTTTCTATAGTTTTCTTTCATATATTAGTAAAGATAACTTTTAGTTATAAGCCTTTTTATTTCTTTTTGTAGAGCAAAGCACTTTTTAATGTCATGGCCCTTATCCTCGTGGAATAAGCAATACTTCTTTTAGTTTTGTTTTCCTATATCTCTCTTTATTGGTGGTGGGTTTTGCACTTAATCGTTTCCCTAGATTATCATTGGCACTTCGGCTCTAGTCATATTTAGTAAAGTCATCATCAATTCTAGGTATACGAACTTGTTTTGCTTAGGAACTCAAAGATTACCCCTAAATGCTTGGGAATCTTCATGGAAATGCTTATTAACATGTTCTAGAAAGATTTTGCTTTTTCTATAAAGTGAGGATGCTCTTGTTGCGATTCTTTATTTTTTTCACGCAAATATAATTGTCTATAACATGTTTCATATTGAGAAAACTTTTATTAGTTAGTGCATTGAGATATTCTCGAGTAATTATGTATTTTGTTGACCTAGGCTTCTATCACTGTTAGTTCCAATCAATTTTAAACCTTTAACATCTCTTTATTAAATCTTTTTAAATAGTCTCTATTGCTTTCTTCATCTAACTAAGTGATGGTGAAGATTTTGGATGAAAGTTTTCTAGTAAGAATGCTCGTACTAAAATGAGTTATCAGTTTACTGCATAAATTAGAAAAACTGGATATGGAACTAGACTTCAAACTATGGTATTAGGCTCATATAGATCCTTGAAAAGTGGTAGAGAGTATTTTAAACATGGCATTTATATCCTGAATCACCAATTCCAAATTACTCTTAATATTCTAGATCTATTCCATAGGGTCAAATAAGTCATCGTAAGTGTCCAAGCTCATTTTGGTAACTACAATGTCTTTGGGAAGACGAATGTTCAAAGCTCCTATCTAAGTTAAGTCCTTTCTATTTTTATCTCTATGTAGCCTTTTAGGTTTTAAAGTGTAGGAGAATAGGGTCGATGGTGAAGAAAATGACCTTAGACCTTGCCTTTTGATATATAAAGATCATATCTAAATGATTCATTATAAGAAGGTTCCATAAGATGATATGATCTACTCTTTGTAGGCGTAAAGGTATGGTGTCTACTTTTTTCCACCTTACTCTTGATAGTCTCTTCTGGGAATTAAAGTTTTCGTTGTATAAGAGGTGTAACTAGCATAACAAAAGGAGCAGATGTCTGTATTATGGCTAACACATTTGTTCGATAAACTAAGAAAGCTCTAAGATGTTCCTAGGTAATGAGCACAATCTATATAGGTGCTCTTATCTACTGATCAAGTTGTTAGAAGTCAATCAAAGCTAAAAATAATGATGCGAGGTTAATAACTCTTCCTTCTAATGTTTTAGTGTTATCTATTATGAAAACTTTATGATCATATACAAATGAGTGATAAGAAAGATTATGACAATAAACGAACAAGGCTTTTATTCACAGGTTTCTTATAGACGGCATTATTAATGAATCTAAGAAGACTTCATAAAACCTAGGCTTTCTTTGTAGAAAATAATATGTTGGACAATGGAACCCTCCGAAGATAAAGTCAATTTAGGATTTTTAAGGAAAATGTAGTGCAATAAAAGAAGATAAAGAGATAGTTGAAGCATTTTAAAAAAAAATATATTGTTGAGATTAAAATAATCTTTCTTCCTTTCTTGCTAGGTTTGAGAATATATAACCTGCCTTGAAAAAAATCTAGAGCAATTAACCATGAAAGGCATCAATTATATTTCATAGCTCACTTATGTCACCGTGTAGCTTCTTCATGTTACATGTAGTTTGCATTATTTGTAGCCAAAGGAGGGGATAGCATACCATGAAAGAAATTTGGAGTAGCTCCCCATGAAAGATAACAACTTTATTTATATTGTGGTTGCTAGTATGGTAGCTCTAAATAAAGTTATGGCTTGTACAACTCAACATGCATGGTGGTAACTTAGAAAAAAAAAAGAGTAGATGAGGGGAATAATAAGAAGAAAGAAAAGAAAGAAAAGGGGATAAAAATAATTATGATGAGCTTGTTAGGCTTTCTAAATTAGTTTAACCGGGTACATGGTAGCTCAATTAGGTTGGGAATTTCTCTAACCTAATTACTTTTTTACAGCTCATTTAAGCTATTTTTGTAACTTGATTGGGTTAGTTTAAATTTTTTTTATTATCAATTTATAAATATATTTTTTGTCATGAATATTTTGAATGGAGTGGTAAATTATTCAATCATGTTTATAATATATTTTAGTTTTAAAATTATAATCCTTGTCTCCTTAACAATTGAGTTTGATTATGTATTCATAGAGTTCTACTAGAATAAGTACAAATATTAAGGTTTGTTTTGCAATTATAACTTGAGGCATGGCGTAAAAAATCTATAATTTGTATTGAAGAAAAGTCATTGATGAACATTATCTTTTTATCAAAAAAAAAATAAGAAATATTAATAAAAATTATTTTGATAATAAATTTTTTATCGATAAAAATTTATACTAAATATTTACCGAGAAGATTTATTTCGTGGGTGAAAATTTTATAAAAACAAAAAAAAAATAAACAATAACAAGACCTTCCTTCCTTTTTAGAGACGCGAATTTTTGTCATTGTATTAGAAACAAAATCCCACTATTTTGTAGTAACTGTTTTACAAAAAATTACTTAAAAATTTTCAATAATTCTTATTTGTAATTTTACTCAAAAACTTGTTTATTAAAACCCAAACGTCCTATGTCAGGAATCGATGGTGGCATAATTACTCGGTATCTTAATCATAATTATCAAATTCAAAACGAAATTGGATTGATAATTTAAATAGACTAGGAAGATAAATCCAAGTGACCTTAACAACCCCTCTTTTGTCTTTCTCTCCCTCACGTTCTCTCTATTTTCACTCGTCCTGATTTAATTCAAACCTGGCAATGGTTTGGTTTCACTCATCCTGATAATTAAATAGACTAGGAAGATAAATTACTTGCTAGGTTTGTAATGGTTTGGTTTCACTCATCGTGATTTAATTCAAATCTTACCAAAAAAAATGGAAAATGAAAAATTTTCAACTCAATCTTATTAGAAATAGGAAGATACAAGAAACTACATCAATAAAGAAGAAGGAACATCAACTTGACTTGATTTCCATGTTTCTCACGCTCTCGTCACTGCCCTTTCTAGCTGCTGCATATGGCAGCCTGGACTGCTGCCCTTAACAACCCCTCTTTCGTCTTTCTCTCCCTCATGTTCTCTCTATTTTCTCTCTTCTTGGCTTGCATTATGGTGCGGCTCACATTGGCTCTATTTATACCCAAAGCATTATCTCCAGCACCATTCTATCTTGGCCACAATTATTGCCACTATTTGTCAACTTTCGGTGGCCATTATAACAAATAATTCAGCTGAGTTATTTTGCTCAATTATGAGCCATCGTGCAACAGTTGCCAACCAACTTCGTTAGAGACAATTGTGTAACAGTCTCGACAATCTCCCACTTGATATAAATGGCAGTGCTGGACATGTCTTTTACCTTTGATGATGACTTGCTAAAGCTTCAACTTCGATCCTTATCTTTTTAGAGGTTAACTCTCCCACTTAATTGGAGTAGCCATCACTTGGCTAACTCCCACTTAGTTGGAGTGGTCTATCTCTTAAACCATGCTCATTCCAGCTAAAGCCAATGGAAACTGCAGAACTTCCAGGTTTAACTTAGCATAAGTTACATCCCTTCCCTTCGATAAAGATATCTGTATCCACTTTACGTGAGAGAAATCTTAGCATTTATCATCTCTAATTATTTCAATAAACCAGAGGTCCAACACTTCTTTCACATGAAAAATAGTGCTCCTTCTATTACTTGATTTCTTTTCTGGATGCGCGTCAAATTATCTATGCTTGCCATTTCCTGAGAGCTTACTAGTTAAGAGTACATGTACTTACCCAATCTTTATACATTACATAGATCGAAAATGAAAACATACTTATAAAAATTCGTTTTCTTATCTCCTCTCCAAATTGATTATTTCAGTGTTGCTTTATTTACTAAAACTAAAGTAATATCATAAACATTCTTATAAATCTTGTTAAAGTAATACAGAGAGTACAAGATAAGAAAAAAGAAAAAGAATATAACTATTCAATAAATGAAAAGCTTTTTTCTTTTTATACGATTTATGTCTCTTTATATATAATTAGAGGAAGCAGTTATTTTTTTTAGTAACTTCTCTAATAACTTGGACCAGACATATTCATTATGGACGGACTAGGTCTAACCTAATAACCAACATCTTTCACTCGCCCATGAAAGATTGCATCTCTCTAATACATTATATTTCAAACTTGAACAAAAATTTCATACTTGACATGGACCATGCAACTTGAAGCACACAATGAAAGGAGCTCCAGTATATAAACCTAATACATGCCATATAAGAGACATCAACCTTATAATCAATTATTCCTTAAAGTGTACTAATATACCCCAAGCATTTTTAGTTACATGTGGCTGAATATAATTCGATCCTTAAAAAATTTCAGACTCAATCCATCCTTATATTTACAAGTATTCTAAATCATATCAAATCTATTCAAGTGATATGATCTCGGTCGATGAATACAAGTAATAGGTGTAGAACTAAAATTATTTTTTCTTTCGCTATCACATCAATCAAATATGAATTAACTCGTTTTTCTAATAGTAATCCTTTAAGTCAAATCATTCCATGAGCATAGGATATACTCCTAAAATAGCGATCTTTAATACATCACCTCATGATATAGTCAAAAGTCACAAAGGGTAAGATTTTGAGATCTTAGATATGATCTTTAAGACTCACATAATAAAGAAGTAGGGATCCATTCTTTATTTCTATAATGATTGCTAGCACATGTAGTATGAAATACATGCTATAGTAGAGCTTACTCTTTTCTTTTCTTAAGACAAAAAGTATATGTCATTGCTCTCCTTCTTAGAGAAAATATAGCATAAGAGTCTTAGTCTACTTTCTAAGAACATGGACTCTAAATCAGAAATTCTTATTTGCTCATTTGTTATTAGTGAAAAATGAATACTTTTATACTTGGCTTCAATCATAATAGACACATGAATTATGGAAATTCATTCCTATCGATTCTTTTATTTAAGAACCTCATCTTGGTCTTAGCCAAAGTGACTTTTTAATAATCATTTTGAGTTAAAATTACTCCCATTGTGCCCAAGTTGCTTATCAAGTATTACAACTTAAATAGTCTCATCTTTATTCACCTTGTTATAATCCAATTTTGGCCTATTAACTTTTTAATTTAATTTTACAGAGTTTAAGATGTAAAATTAAAATATCAGATATTTATTTTAATAAAAAGTATGATTTGTCAACTTGCATGAAAACTAGGGACTATATTATATTTTTTTTCATTCTATCCTTATCTTCAAGATAATCCCTATTTTCAAGATAATCCTTGTCTTCAAGATAATAATATTTATCCGCTTTCAAATTTGATTTTTAATCAAATTCAAACTTAAAAAAAGAGAATGAGTTTGATTGAAACTTTATTTCTCACATATGAAGGGACTCTGGCTCTATAAATACAGACATCAATGTATGCAAAAACGGGGGGACAATCAGAAGACACTTGGAGAGAGGCCATCATAAAAAAAAAAACCTAAGAGGAGACAAGATAAAAAAAACCCTATAGGGGGGATAAACACAGAAAAAAAACCTTAAAGGGAAGGGGTGAGAGAGAAACCCTAAAAAAAAACCTAAGAAGAGGCCATTACCAGGAACCCTAAAAGAGAGAAACATAAAAAAAAAGGGGCGACAAACCTTATACTAGCCGCTGCCCCCCTCGACCCTTTTTTTAGCCTAATCTCCCTCAACTTTGCCTTCAATAGTTGCACGCCTAGGTAAGTTTCCTTCCTTGCTTGCTAAAATAATTAATTAGTTATTATTGCGTACATGTGTGAACCTTTCATGCATGACTAGGCTAGATCCAGCCCTAAAAGAAAGAAAAAAAAAAGAGAAGGTTGGGTTTGGGCTTTAGGCCTAGCTTGCCCAAATTATGTTTGCTAAGGGTTTGTAAATTACGCCCTTATGCTTTGGTCATAATTTTATATCCATTCTAATTTGATATTTGACCAAACAAACTCTTTTTCAATAATAGAAAATTCCAAAAATATTTGGGGGCCTTCTTTAATTTATTTATGGGCCCCTCACACTTTGTTTTTTTTTGTATTTGTATTTTTTTTAAATGTGCTCAATCTGTGGACTATTACTATTAAATACAAATATATCGAGCAATTTTTTTTCTTCCATGTAAAAAGGGAAATTTATAATAAAGAATAAATAAGAAAAAAATGACATATAAAATTTCTTCTTCAAATTCATTATATGTGAAAATATTCAGTGACACCAGAGTCAGGAGTATCGTATTTTTGGGATTTGTGCGATATTTACCAACGCTAGAGTTGGATGACATGACTAAAAGATTGATGTATTCTCCCAAATGTAGGAGTGTCGAAGTTATTAATAATCCGATAAAACTGGGGTCGAACCACAAGGAAGTTAATTGTATAAATTATAAACAACAATAATATAATAACAACAACAACAATAATAGTAGTAATATTAATAATAATAGTAATAATAATAGCAGCAGCAGTAGTAGTAGTAGTAGTAGGAGTGGCAGCAGCAGCAGCAGTAGTAGTGGCGGCAGTAGTAGCAGTAGTAGTGGCAGCAGCAGCAGCAGTAGTAGTAGTAGTAAAGAAAAAGAAAAGGAAGAAGTTGATCAGAACATTGAGATGAAAGATCAATGTAAGGATTAAACAATAATAACAACAAATATCAAGGTTAGAGGATCCACTAATGGTATGTCAAACAAGTATAGTATAAACTCTTATTATTCAATTGGAAACCACAAACAAAGGAGGTTCCAATCAGATTACAAATTGTTAACATAATTACATTAGTTATTTTATTTGATTAATTCTAATACTTATGTTAACAACAAATCAAGTTTCTTTCATACACAAGTATTGATTATACCATACAATTTATGGTATGAAAATGTCAAGCATTTATTGTACCAAGTATTATACAACATAAATCTAGATTAGTCATTTAACAAACAAAATATTAAAGAGTGAACAAGATAACAAATATAAAACATGTTAGTATCAAACATTAAGGTCCATGTTGAGTTTATATTATACTTATTCTTACACCATTAATGTAACGTTTTCCTCTTAACATAATAAACTTAGTTGAACATAATGAATGAAAGAAACATAAATACACAAAATAAGAACATAAATAGGATAAAAGTTAACTAAGTAAAGAAAATGAAATGAAAGGCATAAACTTGATATTAATGAAAGCAAAACATAAGCAATACAAAGAGAGAAAGCAAGAGCATGGCAAATGCCTTTTTTTATAGGCTAAAATTGAAAACTATTGATTTGACGACTAATTAATGAGTGGGTAGCCAACTCTTGACTTGGTGACAATCCATATCTTCTCTTGTCTACCCAAAACATCATTGATAACGTTAGAATTGGAACCACTTAAAAACATGAAAGTTGTAGGAAATTGTCTCAGCTTTCTAGAAAAAAAACAATAGAGATCATTTGGACTTCTAGAACTCTAGATATGGGCGAAACATTGAACAATGTTTGGGTTATAAGATAGATTCAGACTTCTTTGTTGTTTTTACAATTTGGACTTAAAAATAGTTTTTTTAAATCTTAGACTCCGCATGAAAGTTGTAGGCCTATGTCTTACCTTTTCATCCATATAAAATAGACCTAAATCTGAGATCTACAGCTCTAAATATGACTTAATTACAGAATAGTATTCCAGTTTGGACTACATTAACATCTTTTTTCTAAGTTTGGTTATCTCTTTATCTTTTAAATTTTAATTCTTAAACTCATCAATCAATTCTTTTATTTATGTGATAGGCCTACATTTAAAATGAATATTTATCATAAATTAAAGGTATGTTATATTATTAGATATGTTATTATAAAACATGTTTTAGTTAAGGAGTTATTGATACTTCAAGTGCAAAATGATGATATAAAACCTTGATAAAAATACACTTTTAGGTATTAATCATACCCCTCAACTAGCTTATTACTAGTCCCTAGTAATTAAAGTATTAAAATAGAAAAATAATTTACAAATTCTACAAAGTAAGGTATTCATCATTTAACTTTCATTAATCTATCTAGATAAAATCTCATTAAATTTATATATCTACTCATTACCTCTTAAATAAGATATTAATAAACCTTTCTTTTATACTCAATATATCAACACATAGTTATGGGGCTTTACTTGAAAGAAATAAAAAAAATTTGTTCTAATGTTTAAGGTTAACTTCCTTGGGTTGGGATTTTTTTTTTGTTTTTCAATATATATATATATATACACACACACACACATGTAACTTAAAATACAATACATCTTTAACTCATGTACGAGCTTTTGGCTAATGACTTTCAAACTAGATGGGCTTAGGGCATTAGGTGTTGAGACACCCTTATGAGCTTAGTAACTTGAGTTGCAGATACTGATATGTAGATAGTGCAATATTTTATTCCCTTAAGCTTTTCTCCTCAACCCATATAACAAGCATTAGGCTAATAGCTCCCAAGTCAGTTGACTTTAGGGTATTCGGTGTTAAAACACCCATTTGGGCTTAATTGGCTAGGTAAGGGAGGTTACGAAACCAAACTTATCTACATTTTTATTATCATCATTTTTTTTTACTCTTTTTTAGGTTTTTTTTTTGCAATTTATATGCTATCATTTTTCCTTAGTTGTTACCTTTAACAAAATAACATAAATAATATAATAATCCAGTGTGAAACCCACAATCATATGTTAAAGTGTGTGTGTGTATGAAAATTAAATTTTAAGAATACTTGTTAAATGAGTATATGAGTAGAATTAAACGATAACAATGCGATAGTTTGTAAACCTGAATATTTCAAGAAGTATTTTGATAGACCTTATTATAAATATTGTAAATAACTAATGAAAAATGCTAACTAAAATACGTCTCAAGAGTCAATAAAATTCCTCCTTACTCTGTCATCCTAGTAACAACAGTTTGCAAATGGTTTATAAAATAAAAAGCATAGTTATTTTTTTTTTAATATCAATTACTACCTTTTCCCCCCAACCAAAATGAGACATTGTTCTCAATGTCCTAAGGTAGAAAGATAAAGTGTAGAAGACATCACCTGAAATACCAAACACTGACAAACTTGAAACACACTTAAACAAATATAAAAAACAACAAAACTCAAATATTATGCTATTAATGAAACCAAAAGACACAAATTCTTACAAACTAAGACTCAAATCGCAGTTGTGATTGTTGCTCACATCTTCCCTTGGTTTTACATCTAAGAATAGTTTAAACGCCCTCTATAGGTCGGGGATAGGCTTCCATCCAATTTTCTTAAAAACCAGTGATTAGTACTTAAAAGTGCATTCTCATTAAGGATTTATGTTATCATATTGCACCTAAAGTATCATTAAATTCCCTAACAAAAGCATGTTTTATATTAGCAAGTCTAAAAATATAATATACCTTTAATTCATGGTAAATATTCATCCTAAATGCAGGTCTATCACATAAATAAAAAGATTGATTGATGAGTTTAAGGATTGAAAATGAAAGGATAAAAAGAAGGCCAAACTTAGCAAAGTTTTGCTGGTGCATTCCAAACTCGAACACCATTCGATAATTTGATCATATCTGGAGCTATAGATATCAGATTTAGGTTCATTTTATATCGATGGAAAGGTAAGACATAGACCTACAACTTTCATATGAACTCAAAGACTCCTTTCTACCGTTTTCAAGCTCAACTCTTAGCAACAACAAAGATGTCAGAAGCTGTCCTGCAGCTCAAACACTATTCAGTTTTTGGCTCATATCTTAAGTTCTAGAAGTCCAAATGAGCTCTGGTTTTTTTTCATGGAAAGCTGAGACAATTACCCACAACTTTCACAATTCATTTGGCTATAATTCTGATGTGAGCAATGATGTTTTGGCCAGCCAACAATATCAAAAATCAGCCCACAATATCAAAAAACCAGCAGCCATTAATGTCAAAAACCAACCACCAAATCAATGGATGCCCACCAATTCTTCAATCAATCAATAGTTCTGAAACTTAGCCTATAAAAGGAGGCATTGTCCATGTATTTAGTCATATTAATTTTCATATCAAAGTTATCTTCTTGCTTTCTCTCTACATCTTTGTAATGTTCAAGTTTTCTTTCATGCTATAGTAATCTCTTGTTTATGCTCTTTCATTTCCTTTCCTATACTTAGTTAGCTTATATTATGTTTATGTTCTTATATTGCTTATTTATGTTTTTCTCCTTCTTAATTTTTAGCTAAGTTAATTATGTCAAGGTGAAAAGGTTTCTCTAATGGTATTAGAATAGGTATAATATAAACTCAACATGAGTTTTAAATGTTTATATCCAAGAAAGATTGTTATTAACATGTTTTATCTTTTTATCTTACTAATTCTTGATACCTTGCTTATTAAATGGTTAATTTAGATTTGTGTTGTATAATATTTGGTACATCAAATGCTTGATCCTTCATAGTTTTCGGTCGACATCATTATTATGATAGGAACTTGATTTGTTGTTAACATAAACTAGCAACATGAATGCTTGATGATATTTATAAGTATGGTATTACTTAGATAAGATAATTAATATGATCATGTTAGTAATTTATAATGAGCTAATAACAAGAAATCATCCGATTAGAACCTCCTTTGTGTGTGGTTTCTAGTTGAGTAATAAAAAGAGTTTATATTATATTTGTTTGAAATACCATTAGTGAATCCTATAACCTTGACATATGTTTTGTTATTGTTTAATCCTTACATCAATATCACATCCCAAAACTTTCTTCAACTCTTTTTCAGTTATTATTCTCTTCAAATCTTTTTCTTTATTTGTAATTTATATAATTCACCTCCCTGTGGTTCGACCCCGATCTTGCCGGATTATTTTACTTTGACACTCCTGCACTTGGGATAGGACATCAACTCTTTGATCGTGTCAAGTTTTTGGCGCCGTTGCCGGGGAGGTAAGTTATTGTCTAAATTAAATATTTTATTTTATTTTATTTTCACTTTTATTTGTTTTTCTAATTGTTGTTTCTTTTTCTTTTTTTTCTTTTCTTTTCTTTTATATTTGAATGAGAGTTTGGACACGTACATTAAGTGGTAGACTTTCTAGAAAATCATCATTTTCCTTAGAAAGCATGGCCAAAGAAGATAACCAATCAATTCATAATGAGAATAATGAGAATAATCGTGTTAGAACACTTAGAGATCATATGAATCCAACAAGAAGAAGTGCACCATCATGTATTGTTTTTCCTCCTGATGCATCTCATTTTAATTTTAAACCAGATATTATTCAACTTTTACCCACTTTTCATGGCTTAGAATTAGAAAATCCATACTTGCACTTAAGAGAATTTGAAGAAGTTTGTAACACTTATAATGACTTAAATTATAGCATGAACACCATCAAATTAAAGCTTTTTCCTTTTTCGTTAAAAGATAAAGCTAAAACATGGCTACAAAATATTAGGTCAGGATCCATTCATGTTTGGGATGAAATGCAACAACAGTTTTTAAAGAAATTTTTCCCTTCTCATAGAACAAACTCTTTCAAAAGACAAATCACCACTTTTACTCAAAAACCAGGAGAAACATTTTACAAATGTTGGGATAGATATAAAGACTTGCTTAATACCTGTCCTCATCATGGTTTTGAAACATGGAGATTGGTTTCACAATTTTATGAAGGGTTAACACCTAAAGATAGGCAAATGGTGGAATTGAAATGTAATGGAACTTTTGAAAATAAAGACCCTAATGAAGCAATGGAGTACCTAGATTTGCTAGCTGAAAATGCTCAAAATTGGGACACTACAGGTATTTGTGAAGCACCAGGTAAAAGTCAACCTCATACATCTAATGAAGGCATGTATAGCCTTAGGGAAGATCATGACCTCCAAGCCAAATTTGCATCTTTAGCTAGAAAAGTTAAGGCACTAGAATTAAAAAAGAGTGGTCAATTAAAATCTATTCAAGAAAATGTGTGTCAAATTTGTGAAACCAATGAACACTCAACCAATGATTGTCCCACGTTGCCTTCTTTTAAGGAATGTCTCCATGAACAAGCCAATGCTTTAAATAATTTCCAAAGACCAAGTCATAACCCGTACTCACAAACGTACAACCCTGATTGGAGAAATCACCCAAATTTCAGTTGGAAGAGTGGTAACAATAATGCATAAACTTCACAGCCACCATTTCAAACACAACATAATTTTCAAGATTCTCATGGATATGCACCTCCTTATATTCCCCCTCCTAAAAGAAATCTTAAGGAAACATTACATGCATTCATTGAAAAATAAGAGACAATCAACACTCAAAATGCTCAAACCATGGCTGATTTGAAAGATACTCTTGCAAAGTTCACATCTGCTCTCAATTTTCAGGAGAAAGGTAAGTTTCCATCTCAACCCTAGCAAAATCCCAAAGGGCAATACAATTCAAGTACAAGTACTTCTAGAAGCCAACATCTGGATCAAGTCAAATTAGTCACTACTCTCCGCAGTGGTAAGGTTCTTAAAAAACCTATTCTTGAACCTTGTGAGAAAGAAGGTGAGTTACTCTTCAAGGGTAAGGAAATGGTTGAACCTGATCATTGCAAAGAAGAGACTAATTCCCCATCAGTACTTCCATTTCCTCACCATGACCAAACAAAGGAAAGTCAATCACAATTCTGAAATCTTTGAAACTTTCAAACAGGTAAGGATTAATATACCTTTGCTAGATGATATTAAACAGGTATCATCCTATGCTAAATTTTTGAAAGATCTATGTATTGTAAAGAGAAAATTGAATGTGAAAAGGAAAGTCTTCTTAGCCGAACAAGTAAGTGCTATTCTTCAGAACAATAATGCTTTAAAATATAAAGACCCTAGTTGTCCTACAATTTCTTGCTTTATTGGAGAACATAAAATTGACAGAGCTTTACTTGATCTTGGAGCTAGTGTGAATTTACTTCCATATTCGGTTTTTCAAAGTCTCAATCTAGGTGAGTTAAAACCTACTTCTATTACTCTTTTACTTGCTGATAGATCTATAAAAATGCCTAGAGGAATAGTTGAATATGTGTTAGTACAAGTTGATAAATTCATCTTTCCTGTGGATTTTATTGAGAGGATACACAACCTGTTGAAGCATGTAATTCAATTCCTGTTATTTTAGGACGTCCATTTGTTGCAACTTCTAATGCATTGATTAATTGTAGGAATGAAGCGATAAAGTTATCTTTTGGAAACATGATATTAAAAATGAATGTTTTTAACATTTGCAAGCAACCTGGAGATGATAATGATTTACAGGAAGTAGATTTTATTGAAAAAATAATTTACGATCAATTTGAAAATTCTTCCAATAAAACTGAGTTTAATGAATCTGAAGATTTGCAAATGGTTTGTTTTCAGGAAGAATCAAAGGCAAATATTTGGAGACCAAAAATTGAGGAATTGCCACCACGATCAATTGCGTCCATACCTTCAAGTGTTCAACCACCAAAACCCGATTTGAAGCCATTGCCATGTAATCTCAAATACTCATTTTTGGGAGAAAATGAAACTTTTCCAGTAATAATTTCTTCCAAACTTAATGTTCATCAAGAAGGTAAGTTATTACAAACTTTGAAAATGCACAAAAATGCGTTAGGATGGACCATAGCTGACATAAAAGGAATTAGTCCTTTGATTTGCACACACAAGATTTATTTAGAGGAAAATGCTAAACCATCTAGAGAAATGCAACGAAGGCTTAATCCTAATATGAAAGAAGTAGTGAGGAATGAAGTCATTAAATTTATAGATAATGGAATCATTTATCCTATTTCTGATAGCAAATGGGTAAGTCCTACCCAAGTTGTACCTAAAAATTCTGGAGTTACTGTGATAACAAATGAGAAAAATGAGTTAATTCCAATGAGGACTATTACTGGTTGGCGCATATGCATTGACTATAGGAAACTTAATTCAATGACTAGAAAAAATCACTTTCCTTTACCTTTCATGGATCAAATTCTAGAAAGAGTTGCAGGTCATGAATTTTATTGTTTTCTAGATGGTTATTCAGGTTACAACCAAATTGAAATTGCATTTGAAGATCAAGAGAAAACTACTTTCACATGTCCATTTGATACATTTGCATACCGAAGGATGCCTTTTGGATTATGTAATGCACCAGCCACGTTTCAAAGATGCATGCTTAGCATATTTAGTGATATGATTGAACGTTTTCTTGAGATTTTTATGGATGATTTTCCTGTTTTTGGTGATTCATTTGATAATTGTTTAACTAATTTGGAAAAGGTTTTGAACAAGTATGAAGAGAAGAATCTTGTGTTGAATTGGGAAAAATGTTATTTTATGGTAATAAACGGCATTGTACTTGGTCATATTGTTTCATCAATAGGAATTGAGGTTGATAAATCTAAAATTGAGTTAATTGTCAACTTGCCAACACCAAAATCTGTTAAAAATGTTAGATCATTTTTAGGACATACTGGTTTTTATAGAAGGTTTATCAAAGATTTTAGTATAATATCTAAGCCATTGTATAACCTTCTAACAAAGGATAATATTTTTGAATGGACTGAATATTATGAAAAAGCCTTTGTTAAACTTAAAAACCTGCTTACATCTGCTCCTGTCATTCAACCTCCTGATTGGTCATTACCTTTTGAAATAATGTGTGATGCTAGTGATTATGTCGTGGGTGCTGTTTTAGGACAAAGAAAAAATAAGAAACCCTATGTGATTTACTATGCAAGTAAAACTTTAAATAGTGCTCAAATAAATTACACAACCACTGAAAAGGAATTACTTGCTGTAGTATTTGCATGTGAAAAATTCAGATCTTATCTTGTTGGCTCACCTGTTATTGTTTTTAGCGATCATGCAGCGTTAAAATATCTTCTTTCTAAGAAGGATTCTAAAGCTAGATTGGTGTGGTGGATTTTGTTACTTCAAGAATTTGATATCACAATCAAGGATAAGAAAGGCACTGAAAATGTTGTCGTGGATCATTTGTCAAGATTGGTAATTGATTCGAAATCTGACATCACATCAATCGATGACTACTTTCCTGATGAATCTTTACTTTCTGTCACTACAATGCCTTGGTTTGCTAATATTGTTAATTTTTTTGTTTCAGGACATTTTCCAGCGCATTGGGGCACCCAAGATAAAAGAAAGTTCTTGAACGAAGTGAAGAACTTTTATTGGGATGACCCTTATTTATTCAAATATTGTCCTGATCAAATATTTCAAAGATACATTCTCGACAATGAGGTAAGTAATGTCATTAAATTTTGTCATTCTAAGGCATGTTGGGGTCATTTTTCATCAAAAAAGACAGCCGCAAAAATCTTACAAATATGAATTTTATTGGCCCACCATGTTCAAGGACACGCATGCATTCTGCAAATCTTATGAAAATTGTCAAAAGTTAGGATCTCTTTCAAAACGTCACATGATGCCTTTAAGCAATATTCTTGTCATTGAAATCTTTGACTGTTAGGGTATAGATTTTATGGGTCCATTTCCTCCATCATTTGGTTTTGTGTACATATTAGTCGTAGTAGATTATGTTTCAAAATGGATAGAAGCAATTCCAAGTCGTAACAACGATCATAAAACAGTCATTAAGTTTTTGAAAGAAAACATTTTGAGTCGATTTGGAATCCCTTGGGTCATGATAAGTGATGGTGGAACACATTTCTGTAACAAGCCATTTGAGTCTTTAATGAAGAAATATGGAATCACACACAAAGTTGTCACCCCTTATCACTCCCAGACAAATGGACAAGTAGAACTTGCTAATAGGGAGATCAAACAAATCTTGGAAAAAACAGTGAACCCTAATCGAAAAGACTGGTCTTTAAAACTTAATGATGCACTTTGGGCCTATCAAACTGCTTTTAAAACATCATTAGATATGTCACCTTATAGGTTGGTTTATGGAAAACCTTGTCATTTGCCTGTGGAACTGGAATACAAAACTTTTTGGGCTATTAAAGCTTTCAATTCAAACCTGGAGGATGTTAGTCAACTGCATAAGTTACAAATAAATGAGCTTGAAGAAATAAGAAATGATGCATATGAGAATTCAAAAATTCATAAAGCAAGAATCAAAGAGTTTCATGATAAAAGAATCTTGAGAAAAACATTTAATGTTGGTCAAAAAGTTTTGCTTTATAAGTCTCGACTCCATTTATTTCCTGGAAAGCTAAGATCAAGATGGAGCGGTCTATTTGTTGTGAAACATGTATATCCTTATGGGGCCTTTGATATTGAGAATCCAAAGAATGGTAATGTTTTCAAGGTCAATGGACATCGTTTGAAAGCTTACTTTGATAATTTTCCTAGTGAAAATGAATTCATTGGTTTGAATGATCCAGAATATAAAGGTTGATTATTTTGTTTTTCTCATATTTTTTTGTGTTTCTTTTTAGTGTGACTTTTGTTTTGCTAGTCTTTCTCTAACCCCGGTCAAATGGCTGATAACGGTACTCCAAGACTCTTAGGTCGGTTCTTTCAGTTTCCCATGATAATTGATATCTTTGTATATATTTGTTCAATTCCTTATTCCTTCTCTTTTCTTTACATCTCTTCTGCGCTTCTCTTTAAAAACAAAAAAAAAAAACAAAAATAGACACCACTCTTGAAAAATTGAAAAAGTATTTTCCTGCTCTGCCTCAGAATACGATTACAAAAATTTACCATACTAGGTGTGAAAGATTGAGGTTGTTAATAAACCATGGAATTCCTGAAGATATTCGCTGGATAATTGAAGCAAAGATCTAATTATCAGGTGAGTCTTCCAACTCTTTTATTTTATACATGCCTAGGACAGGTAAAAGCACTTTTACAAAGAAACATCGTGCAAAACGACTAAAAGTCTGTCACCGATGTGCCAGATGGACTTGTAATATAAAATGTCGTTCTTTAGGAATGGTATCTATAAACCGTGAAGATAAAATACAATTCATTAAGGATGACCTCAGTAAGGAGTCTTTAGATAATCTTCTATTAACTCTTGAGACACATCCTAGTGGAGATGTGCATCGTGCAATTCATGATTTATGGCCTCATTTTCACAAAGAACATGATCAACTTAGCCTTGGGAATCTGACTAAAAAAGACCTTGTTTGCTAGTTTTTAAGAAAACTGGATGGGAAGCCTATCCCCGACCCATAGAGGGCATTTAAGTCGTTCTTGGACGTAAAACCAAGGGAAAGTTGTGAGCCATAATCACAACTGTTTGTACATACATATTTGTTTTTATATATATATATAATAATAAAAAATAAAAAAAAAATAGAGAGAGAGAGTGAGACTTTAGCTAGCCTACATATAGGTGGTATGCTTTGTATTTTTAATTTCTCATCTATAAAATCTTCTCTTCCTTTCCATCATTTCTACTCAACCCATTCATTCAGCATATATATAAGTGTGTAAAAATAGCAAGTTCCTCTGTTCCTAAAATAAAAACTATTTGTGTTTTTGGTGGATCTAGTCCTAGGAAAGAAAAAGAGTTTTTAGAATCAGCAAATTATCTTGGTCGGGTACTAGCTAAGAGAAAGATTCATTTAGTGTATGGGGGAGATAGCCTTGGGTTAATGGGGGGTGTTTCAATAGTTGTATTTGTAGGAGGCAGTCAAGTTTTGGGGGTTGTCCCTAAAGCTTTAGCCGAAGGGGACATCATTGGAAAAACAATTGGAGATGAATTACAGGTCTCCACAATGTCTGATAGAATGAATACAATATTTAACCATGCTGATGCCTTCATTGCTTTACCAGGTGGTTTGGGTACATTGGAAGAGATCTTTCATATTTCCTCTTGGGCCCAACTGAACATTCACCATAAACCTATAAGTTTGTTAAATGTTAATAGTTTTTATGATAATTTGTTGTCTTTTCTTGATCAAGCTGTGGAACAGGAATTTCTAACATCTTCGGCATGACAAATCATAATCTCTGCTGCTACTGCTGAACAATTGATTGACCAACTACAATCTTTCATCCCTATAATTGATCCCGCCATGAGTCAACTCAATTGGTCAAACATGAAACACCGTAAAAAACTTAAATTGGATTTGAGCCTTAGTTTGTAAAAAATTATGTCTTTTGGTTTTATTAATAGCATAATATTTGCGTTTTGTTGTTTCTTATATTTGTTTTAGTGTGTTTCAGGTTTGTCAATAGTCGCTGTTTCAAGTGATATCTTTTACACTCTATCTTTTTGCTTAGAATATTGAGGACAATATCTCGTTTTGGTTGGGGGGAGAGGGTAGTAGTTGATATTAAAAAAAAATGAAGTAACTTTATTTTCTATTATTTAAACCATTTGCAAAAACTATTGTTACTAGGATGGCAGAGTAATGGAGGAACTTTAGTGACTCTTGAGACGCATCTTAGTAAACATTCTTAACAAGGTCTATTATAATACTTCTTAAAATATTCAGGTTTACAAACTCTTGGATTGTTATCTATAGATTCTGTTTATATGCTCATCTAACAAGTATTTCTAAACCTTCATTTTCACACACACACTCAAACATATGATTGTGGGCTGCACATTGGATTATTTGTTCTTTTGTTAAAGGTAACAACTAAGGGAAAGGGATAGTATATAATATGCAAAAAAAACAAAAAAAAATATAATAATAATAAAAAAAAAAGTAGATAAGTTTGGTTTCGTAGCCTCCTTAGTTTGGTTTCGTAGCCTCTTTGACTTAAGCAAATAATCCCGAAGGGGTGTTTAAACACCTAGTACCCTAAAGTCAACTGACTTGGGAGTTATTGGCCTAGTGCTTGTTACATGGGTTGAGGAGAAAGCTTAAGGGAATCAAACTTAGCACTATCTACATATCAGTATTTGCAACCCGAGTTAATAAGCTCGTAGGGGTGTCTCAACACCTGATGCTCTAAGACCAACTAGTTTGGGAGTCATTAGCTGAAAGCTCGTTACATGGGTACAGGATACATTGTGCAATAAATTCTTGCTTTAAAAAAAAAAAGATAACAATCTCAACCCAAGGAAGTTAACCTTAAACATTAGAACAAAAATTTTGTTTTCTTCCATAAAAAGCTCTATAGCTATGTTTTGATTTATTGAGCACTAAAAGAAGGTTTATTAATATCTTGTTTAAGAGGTATTAAGCTGATATATAAATGAGAGTTTGTTTATTTAGATAGATTAATAGAAGTTAAATGATGAATGCCTTGCTTTGTGGTATTTATAAATTATTTTTTTATTTTAATGCTTTGATTACTAGGGACTAGTAATAAGCTGGTAGGGGGGTTGTGATTAGTACTTAAAAGTGTATTCTCATTAAGGATTTATGTTATCATATTGCACCTAAAGTATCATTAAATTCCCTAGCAAAAACATGTTTTATATTAGCAATTCTAAAAATATAATATACCTTTAATTCATGGTAAATGTTCATCCTAAATGCAGGTCTATCACATAAATAAAAGGATTGATTGATGAGTTTAATGATTGAAATTGAAAGGATAAAAAGAAGGCCAAACTTAGCAAAGTGTTGTTGGTGCATTCCAAACTCGAACACTGTTCGGTAATTTGATCATATCTGGAGCTATAGATATCAGATTTAGGTCCATTTTATATCGATGGAAAGGTAAGACATAGACCTACAACTTTCATATGAACTCAAAGACTCAGTTCTACCGTTTTCAAGCTCAAATCTTAGCAACAACAAAGATATCGGAAGCTGTCCTGCAGCTCAAACACTATTCGGTTTTTGGCTCATATCTTGAGTTCTAGAAGTCCAAATGAGCTCTGGTTTTTTTTTTTTATGGAAAGCTGAGACAATTGCCCACAACTTTCATAATTCAGTTGAGTATAATTTTGATATGAGCAATGACGTTTTAGCCAGCCAACAATATCAAAAATCAGCCCACAATATCAAAAAACCAATAGCCATTAATGTCAAAAACCAACCACCAAATCAATGGATGCCCACCAATTCTTCAATCAATCAATAGTTCTGAAACTTAGCCTATAAAAGGAGGTATTTTCCATGTATTTAGTCATATTAATTTTCATATCAAAGTTATCTTCTTGCTTTCTCTCTACATCTTTGTAATGTTCAAGTTTTCTTTCATGCTATAGTAATCTCTTGTTTATGCTCTTTCATTTCCTTTCCTATACTTAGGTAGCTTATATTATGTTTATGTTCTTATATTACTTATTTATGTTTTTCTCCTTCTTAATTTTTAGATAATTTAATTATGTCAAGGTGAAAAGGTTTCTCTAATGGTGTTAGAATAGGTATAATATAAACTCAACATGAGCTTTAAATGTTTATATCCAAGAAAGATTGTTATTAACATGTTTTATCTTTTTATCTTACTAATTCTTGATACCTTGCTTATTAAATGGTTAATTTAGATTTGTGTTGTATAATATTTGGTACATCAAATGCTTGATCCTTCATAGTTTTCGGTCGACATCATTATTATGATAGGAACTTGATTTGTTGTTAACATAAACTAGCAACATGAATGCTTGATGATATTTATAAGTATGGTATTGCTTAGATAAGATAATTAATATGATCATGTTAGTAATTTATAATGAGCTAATAACAAGAAATCATCCGATTAGAACCTCCTTTGTGTGTGGTTTCTAGTTAAGTAATAAAAAGAGTTTATATTATATTTGTTTGAAATACCATTAGTGAATCCTATAACCTTGACATATGTTTCGTTATTGTTTAATCCTTACATCAATATCACATCCCAAAACTTTCTTCAACTCTTTTTCAGTTATTATTCTCTTCAAATCTTTTTCTTTATTTGTAATTTATATAATTCACCTCCCTATGGTTTGACTCCGATCTTGCCGGGTTATTTTACATTGACACTCCTGCACTTGGGATAAGACATCAACTCTTTGATCGTGTCAACCAGCAAATAGGATCTTTTTTAGTCAGATTCTTAAGACTATGTCGAACATGTTCTTTATGAAATAGTGTCTATAAATCATTAATTGCATGATGCACATCTCCACTAAGATGCATCTCAATAGTTAATAGAAGATTATCTAAAGACTTATTACTCAGGTCATCCTTAATAAATTGTATTTTATCTTCACGGTTTACAGATATCATTCCTAAACAATGACATTGTACATTACAAGTCCATCTAGCACATCGATAGTAGACTTTGAATTATTTTACACGACGTTTCTTTGCAAAAGTGCCTTTACATGTTTCAAGCATGTGTAAAATGAAAGAATTGGAAGACTCACCTGATAATCGAACCTTGACAAAAAGAAACATAAAAAAGAAAATGTGAGAAAAACAAAATAATCAACCTTTATCTACAAGATCATTCAAACCAGCTGATTCATTTTCACTAGGAAAATTATCAAAGTAAGCTTTCAAACGATGTCCATTTTCCTTAAAATCATTGTCATTCATTGAATTCTCAATATCACAGGCCCCATAAGGATTGGTCCATCTTAATCTTAGCTCTTTAGGGAATGCATAGAGTTGAGAATCATAAAACAAAACTTTTTGACCAGTGTCAATTTTTTGACAATTTTCACAAGTTTTGCAGAATGCATGTGTGTCCTTGAACATGGTGGGCCAATAAAATCCATTTTGCAAGATTTTTGCAATTGTCTTTTTTGACGAGAAATAACTTCCACATGCTTCAGAATGACAAAGTTTAATGACACTACTTACCTCATTGTCGGGAATGAATCTTTGAAATATTTGATCAGGACAATATTTGAATAAGTTAGGGTCATCACAATAAAAATTCTTCACTTCGTTCAAAAACTTTTCTTTGTCTTGGGTACTCCAATCAGTTGGCAAATCTCCTAAAGTAAGAAAATTGATATTTTTATCATACCAAGGCATTGGACTAAGAGAAAGTAAGGATTCGTTAGGAAAGTAATCATCAATTGGTGTGATATCAGATGTCAAATCTGTTGTCACTCTTGATAAAAGATCTGCATCAATATTTTCAGTGCTTTTCTCATCTGTGATTTCTTCTTAAGAATAAATCATTTGTACATCTTCAGTTTCATCAAACTCTATTTTACTTATGGTAGATTCAAATTGATCATAAACTAATTTTTCAATAAGATCTACTTCCTGTGAATCATTATCATCTTCAGGTTGCTTACAAATATTGAAAATATTCATCTTTAATGTCATGTTTCCAAAAGATAGCTTCATCTATCCATTCTTGCAATTAATCAATGCATTAGAAGTTGCAAGAAATGGACGTCCTAAAATAAGAGGAAATGAATTACATGCTTCAACATGGTGTATGTCTAAGACAACAAAATCCATGGGATAAATGAATTTATCGACTTGTACTAACACATTTAAGATCAATATTTACCATAAATTTAAGGTATCTTATATTATTAGATATGTTATTATAAAATATGTTTTAGTTAAGGAGTTATTGATACTTCAAGTGCAAAATGATAATATAAAACCTTGATAAAAATATACTTTTAAGTACTAATCATAAGGCTCATGAAACTATTCAACTCTCATATGATTGTTTGTTCGGCAATGGTTGATATGCCAAACTGATATTACTCAGGGCCTTTATCTTCACGCTACTTGTAAACCTCATATGAACCTTTAGAGGATGATCACTAAGCATGCAAAAAACCTTTGAGACTATATAGCAAAATTACCCTAATGCATTTAATGACTAAAACCTATCTTTTATGTTGATCCCTGTATAATTTCTCTAAGATAAGCTTAAACGTGTAAGCATCCTTACTATAAGGGCTTTCGGGTGACATAATAGTTGTTATTCCTAAGATAAACAATTATTGACTATGGACTCAAGTTTGAATCTTTGCAAATAAAGAAGGGAGACTACCCCAGACTGGATGTCAGTGAGATACTGTTATTCAAAGACATTAGATGTATAATAAAAGGCACCAAGAATATGGTTGAAAGCTTAAATGATAAAAGGCTAAGCAGATCTCCTTTCAGCTTTGCAATGAATATAGAATTCTGATCTGACCACACATCCATAAAATAATGACTGATTATGTCACCCTTTAAAGGGTAAATCTATACCCAATATGTTGCATTCATCTTTATACATGTTTGAACATACACTTATAAACTGTCATAAAACCACACTCCAAGTGAAATAGAGGTCCCCTATTAAAACACACCTACAAAACTTGACTGAAAGGACAAATGGAAAACGAAGAAAAAGCCTAGTTGGAAGCTGAACATAGAAAAGAGATGGAAAGTCTTAGAGAAGAAGTTATCAGGCTTACTAGCCTACTCGATCAAGCCTTAAGATCTAAACCCGAAGAAAATAAAATTTACAGCTCATCCTAAACCTATGCTCGTAAATTTATTAATACTTAAAATTATATTTTTATCAAGGTTTTATATCATCGTTTTGTACTGGAAATATCAATAACTCCTTAACTAAAGCATGTTTCATAATAACATGTCTGATACCATAAGATACCTTTAATTTATAGTAAATGTTCCTTCTAAATGCAAGCCTATCACATAAATGAAAGGATTGATTGATGAGTTGAAGTACTAAAATTGAAAGGACAAAGAAAGGGTGAAGCTTAAAAAAGAGATGTTCATTTAGTCCAAACCAGAACATTGTTCGGTAATTGGATCACAACTGGAGCTGTAGAACTTGGATTTAGGTCTACTTTATATGGATAAAAATAGAAAGACAAGACTCAATTTAACTGTTTAGAAGTTCAAATCTTAGCAACAATGTAGAAGTTTGAATCTGTCTTGTAACCTAGACACTATTTAGTAGTCAGCCCATATCTCGAGTTCTAGGAGTCCAAATAACCTCAACTTTTTTTAAAAAAAGTTGAGACAATTTCCTAGAACTTTCATGGTAAGGTTGGTTTAAATTCTTACATTATTAATTATGTTTTATTCAGACAAGAAGATAAAGATTGTCACTAAGTCAAGATGTGGTCATCCACTCAATAATTAGTCAGCAAATTAATAGTTTTAAAATTTAACCTATAAAAGAAGGCATTTTCCATGCATTCAGGCATCTTGGTTTCCAGATCAAGATCATGCTCTTACCTTTTCTCTTTATATTTTTGTAATACTTAAGTTTTGCTTTCATTAATATCTTGTTTGTACCTTTCATTTCCTTTTCTTTACTTAGTTAACTTTTATCTTATTTATGTTCTTATCTTGTTTATTTATGTTTCTCTCTTTCATTATGTTTAGCTAAGTTTATTATGTCAATGTGAAAAGGTTACACTAATGGTGTAAGAATAAGTATAGTATAAACTTAACATGGACTTTAATGTTTGATACTAACATGTTTTATATTTGTTATCTTGTTCACTCTTAATACTTTGCTTGTTAAATGATTAATCTAGATTTATATTGTATAACATTTGGTACAACAAATACATAACACTTTCATAACACAACAACATGGTGTAACCGACACTTGTACTATGAAAGGAACTTGATTTATTGTTAACATAAGTTATAATCATGAATGCCT
>NW_011500269.1:101808-106579 GCF_000495115.2 Populus euphratica
GATCCTCTAACCTTGACATTTGTTTTTATCATTATTGAATCCTCACATTAATCTTACCATCTTAAATTTCTCATCAACTTCTTCTTCTTCTTCTTCTTCTTTTTTATTATTATTGTTGTTGTATTATTATTGTAGTTTATAATTTATACAATTAACCTCCTTGTGGTTTGACCCTAATCTTGTCGGGTTATTTATTACTTCAACACTCTTACACTTGGGAGAAGACATCAATTTTTTGGTCGTGTCATGTTTTTGCTGTCATTGCCTGGGAGGTAAATTCTTCTATAAATTATAGTATTTATTTTATTTTCTCTTTTCACTTTTCTTATATCTAACTTTGTTTCTTTATTTAGTTTCTTCTTTTGTTTTCTTATTCCTTTTATTCTATGAGAGTGTAGTCACGTACATTAAGTGATAAACTTTTTAGGGTATCCTTGTCATTTTTAGAAAATATGACTGAAGAAGATAACCAGTCACTTCATAATGAGAATAACTATGTTCGAATACTTAGAGGCCACATGAATCTCATAAGAATAAGTGCACCATTACATATAGTTTTCCCCCCTAATGCATCTTATTTTAATTTTAAGTCAGGAATTATTTAACTTTTACCTTCTTTTCATACCTTAGATTTAGAAAATTCATACTTGTATTTAAGGGAATTTGAGGAGGTTTATCACACCTATAATGACTCAAAGTATAGCATAAACACCATCAAATTAAAGCTTTTTCCTTTTTCATTAAAAGATAAAGTTAAACATGGCTACAAAATTTGAGATCAGGATCCATTCATGCTTGGGATAAAATGCAATAGTTTTTAAAGAAGTTTTTCCCTTCTCATAGACTAAACTCTTTCAAAAGATAAATCACCACTTTCACTCAAAACCTAGGAGAAACATTTTACCAATGTTAGGATAGATATCGAGACTTGCTTAATACTTACTCTCATCATGGTTTTGAAACATAGAGATCGGTTTCATTTTTTTTATAAAGGGTTAACACCTAAAGATAGGCAATTAGTGGAATTGATGTGGAATGGAACTTTTGAAGATAAAGATCTTGATGAAACAATGGAGTACTTAGACTTATTAGCTAGAAATGCTTAAAATTAAGACACCGCAAGTACCTATGAGGCACCGAGTAAAACTCAACCTCATACATCTGGTGGAGGTATGTACAACTTTAGGAAAGATCATGTCCTCCAAGCCAAGTCTGTATTTTTAGCTAGAAAATTTGAGGCACTAGAATTAAAAAAAGTGGTCAATTAAAATTTGTTCAAGACATTATGTGTCAATAAACACTCAACCAATGATTATCCAACTTTGTCTTCTTTAAGGGAATGCCTCCATGAACAAGATCATGTTTTAAATAGTTTTTAAAGGCCCAATCATAACCTATACTCATAAACATACAACCCTAGTTGGAGAAATCACCCAAATTTCAGTTGGATGACTGATAATAATAATGCATAAACTTCACAACAACCATTTCAAACACAATATAATTTCTAAAATTCTTAAGAATATGCACCTCCTTATGCTCCACCTCCTAGAACAAATCTTGAGGAAACATTGCATGCATTCATTGAAAAGCAAGAGACAATCAATACTCAACTTGCTCAAAACATGACAGATTTTAAAGATACTCTTGCTAAATTAACATCTGCTCTCAGTTTCCAAGAAAAAGGTAAGTTTCCATCTCAAACACAACAAAATCCCAAAGGGCAATACAATGCAAATGCAAGTAGTTCCGGAAGCCAACACATGGATCAAGTCAAATCAGTCACTACTCTGCGCAGTGGTAAGGTTATTGAAAAACCCTCTCTTGAACCTTATTCTTGAACCTTGAGAGAAAGATGATAAGTCAATCTATTAGGGTAAAGAAGGGGTTAAATCTGAATATTACAAAGAAAAAATTGATTCCCTGCTAACACTTCCATTTCCTCATGTCATAACCAAACAAAGAAAAGTCAATCATAACTCTAAAATCTTTTAAACTTTCAAACAAGTAAGGATCCATATATCTTTGCTTGATACTATTAAACAGGTACCTTCTTATGCTAAATTTTTGAAAGATCTGTGTACTGTAAAGAGAAAACTGAATGTGAAAAGGAAAGTCTTTTTAGCCAAACAAGGAGGTGTCATTCTTCAAAACATTAATGCTTTGAAATATAAGAACCCTGGTTGTCCTACAATTTCTTGCTTTATTGGAGAGCATAAAATTGAAAGAGCCTTACTTGATCTTGGAGCTAGTGTGAATTTACTTCCATATTCAGTTTTTCAAAGTCTCAATCTAGGTGAGTTAAAACCAACTTCTATAACTCTTTTACTTGCCGATAGATCTATAAAAGTGCCTAGAGGAATAATTGAAGACGTGTTAGTACAAGTCGATAAATTCATTTATCCTGTGGATTTTATTGTCTTGGACACAGAACCTGTTGAAGCATGTAATTCATTTCCTGTTATTTTAGGACGTCCATTTCTTGCAACTTCTAATGCATTGATTAATTGTAGGAATGGACTGATGAAGCTATCATTTGGAAACATGACATTGAAGATGAATATTTTCAATATTTCCAAACAACCTGGAAATGATAATGATTTACAAGAAACATATTTTATTGAAGAATTAGTTTATGATCAACTTGAATCTACTTTGAGTAAAATTGAGTTGGATGAATCTGAAGATTTGCAAATGATTTATTTTCAGGAAGAAATCATGGATTAAAAAGGCACCGAAAATGTTGATGCAGATCTTTTGTCAAGAGTAACAACGGATTCGATATCTGACATCACACTAATTGATGATTACTTTCATAACGAATCTTTACTTTCTCTTAGTTCAATGCCTTAGTTTGCTAAAAATATCAGTTTTCTTGTTTGAGGATTTTTTCTAGCTCACTAAAGTACCGAAAACAAAAGAAACTTTTTAAGCGATGTGCAAAACTTTTATTAGGATAACCCTTACTTATTCAAATATTATCTTGATCGAATATTTCAAAGATGCATTCCAGACAATAAGATAAGTAATGCCATTAAATTTTATCATTCTAAGGCATGTGGAGACCAATTCTCATCAAAAAAGATAACTGCAAAAATCTTACAAAGTGGATTTTACTAGCCCACCATGTTTAAGGACTCACATGCATTCTGCAAAACTTATGAAAATTATCGAAAGTTGGAATCTATTTCAAAACATCACATGAAGCCTTTAAATCTTATTCTTGTCATTAAGATCTTTGACTATTTGGATATAGATTTCAAAGGTCTATTTCCTCAATCATTTGGTTTTTTGTACATATTAGTCACAGTAGATTACATTTCAAAATGGATAGAGGCAATTCCAAGTCAAAACAATGATCACAAAATAGTAATAAAGTTTTTGAAAGAAAATCCCTTGAGTTGATTTGGAATCCCTCGAGCCATGATAAGTGATGGTGGAATATATTTCTGCAACAAATCATTTGAGTCTTTAATGAAGAAATATGAAATCACACACAAAGTTGTCACCCCTTATCACCCTCAAACAATGGACAAATAAAGCTTGCTAATAAGAAGATCAAACAAATCTTGAAGAAAACAGTAAAACCTAATAGGAAAAACTAGTCTTTAAGACTTAATTATGTACTTTGGGCTTATTGAACTGTTTATAAAATATCATTAGGTATATCACCTTATAGACTAGTCTATAGAAAACCTTGTCACTTGCCTGTGGAACTTGAACATAAAGCTTATTAGGTTATTAAAGCTTTCAATTCAAACTTTGATGATACTAGTCAACTGCGAAAATTATAAATAAATAAGCTTAAGGAAATTAAAAATGATGCATATAAAAATTCAAGAATTCATAAAGCAAGAATAAAAGAGTTTCATGACAAGAAAATACTAAGAAAAACATTCAATATTAGTCAAAAAGTCTTGCTTTATAATTCTCGAGTCCATTTATTTCCTAAAAAACTAAGATTAAGATGGAGTGCTCCTTTTACTGTGAAATATGTGTATCTATATGGGACCTATGATATTAAGAATCCAAAAGGCGGCAATATTTTCAAGGTAAATGGGCATCGTTTGAAAGTTTACTTTGACAAGTTTTTAGTTGAAAATAACTTTATTGAATTGAGTGATCCTATACATAAAGATTGATTTTTTTCTTTTTCTCATATTGTTTTGTGTTTCATTTTGGTGTAACTTTTGGTCTTGCTAGTCTCTCTCACCCTAGTTAAATGGTGGATAACGGTACTTTGTGACTTAAGTCGGTTCTTTCAGTTTCTTATAATAACTGATATCTATGTATATATTTGTTCAATTTCTTATTCCTTCTCTTTTCTTTGCATCTCTTTTCTACTTCTCATCTTAAAAAATAGACACCACTCTTGAAAAATTTTAAAAGTATTTTCTTGTTTTGCCTCAAAATACGATTACAAAAATTTACTCAGCTAGTTGTGTAAGATTGAGGTTGTTAATGAACCATGAAATTTCTGAAGAGATTCACTGGCTAATTGAAGCAAAGGTCTGATTATCAGGTGAGTTTTTCAATTCTTTTATTTCATACATGCCTAGGATAAGTAAAAGCACTTTTGCAAAGAAATATCGTGCAAAATGACTAAAAGTCATCATCGATGTGCCAGATGGACTTGTAATGCTGATTAGTACTTAAAAGTGCATTTTTATCATGGTTTTATATCATCATTTTGCACTTGAAGTATCAATAACTCCTTAACCAAAGCATGTTTTATAATAATATATCAAATAATATAAGATACCTTTAATTT
>NW_011500269.1:107238-136520 GCF_000495115.2 Populus euphratica
TATTATTATTATAGTTATTGTTGTTATTGCTATTATTGTTGTTTATAATTTGTACAATTAACCTCCTTGTGGTTCGACCCCGGTCTTGCCGGGTTATTTATTACTTCGACACTCCTGCACTTGGGAGAAGACATCAATCTTTTAGTCGTGTCAAATGCACAATGTCATTTTTTAGAAATGGTATCTATAAACTGTGAAGATAAAATACAATTCATTAAGATGTCCTAAGTAATGAGTCTTTAGATAATCTTCTATGAACTCTTGAGATACATCCTAGTGGAGATATGCATCGTGCAATTCATGATTTATGGCCTTATTTTCATGAAGAACATGATAGACTTAGTCTTAGAAATCTGACTAAAAAAGACCATGTTTGTTAATTTTTAAGAAAACTAGATAGGAAGCTTATCCCCTACCCATAGAGGACGTTTAAGTCATTCTTGGATGTAAAACCAAGAAAAGATGTGAGTCATAATCAAAACTATGATTTAAGTCTTGGTTTGTAAAAATTTATGTCTTTTGGTTTTATTAATAGCATAATATTTTATTATTTCTTATTTTATTTAAGTGTGTTTCAAGATTGTCAGTGTTCGTTGCTTCAAGTGATGTCTTCTATACTCTATCTTTCTACCTTAGGACATTGAAGACAATGTCTCGTTTTGGCTGGGGGGGAAAGGGGTAGTAGTTGATATTACAAATAAAAAAATTAACTAACTATGTTTTCTATTTCATAAACCATTTGCAAAATTGTTGTTACTAGGATGTTAGAGTAAAGGAGTTCTTTTGTTAAAGTGACTCTTAAGACGTATCTTAGTAAACATTCTTAACAAAGTTTATCATAATACTTCTTGAAATATTCATGTTTATAAACTCTTGCATTGTTATCATTTAATACTGCTCATATACTTATTTAACAAGTATTCTTAAACTTTCATTTTCACACACACACTTTAACATATGATTGTGGATTGTATATTGGATTATTACATTATTTATGTTCTTTTGTTAAAGATAACAACTAAGAGAAAGGGATAATATATAATTTAAAAAAACAAAAAAAAATAATGATAATGAAAACATAGATAAGTTTGATTTCATAGCCTCCCTAACCTAAGTTAATAAGCTTATAGAGGTGTCTCAACACCTAAGACCAACTAGTTTGGGAGTCATTAGCCAAAAGCTTGTTATGTGGGTTAAAGATGCATTGTGTTTTTAAGTTATATCTATATTAATAAAATAAAAAAATAATAATCTCAACCCAAAAAAGTTAACCTTAAACATTAAAACAAAAATTTTGTTTTCTTCCAAGTAAAGCCCGATAATTATGTATTGATATATTGAGCATAAAAAAAAAATTTATTAACATCTTATTTAAAAGGCATTGAACATATATATAAATTTAATGAGAGTTTATTTATTTAGATAAATTAATGGAAGTTGAATTATGAATGTCTTGCTTTGTAGAATTTGCAAATTATTTTTTTATTTTAACACTTTGATTACTAGGGACTAGTAATAAGTTGGTTGGGGGGTGTTATTAGCACTTAAAAGTGCATTTTTATCCAGGTTTTATATCAGCATTTTACACTTGAAGTATCAATAACTCCTTAAATAAAGCATGTTTTATAATAACAAGTCTGATATTATAAGATATATTTAATTTATGATAAATATTTATCTTAAATATAGGCCTATCATATAAATCAAAGGATTGATTGATGAGTTCAACTACTGAAATTAAGAAGACAAAGAGAAGGTGAAGCTTAGAAAAGAGATGTTGGTTTAGTCCAAACTGGAACATTATTTCATAATTGGATCATATATGGAGCTGTAGAACTTGGATTTAGGTCTGATTTATATGGATGAAAAGCAAAGACATAGGTGAAAAACTTCTATGGAAAGGCAAACTCAATTTTGTTATTTGGAAGTCCAAATCTTAGCAACATCGGAGAAGTTCAAATCAGTTCTGCAGCCCAGATATTGTTCAGTGTTTACCTCATATCTCAAGTTCTAGAAGTCCAAATGACCTTAATTTTTTTCTTGAAAAGCTGAGACAATTTCCTAGAACTTTCATTATTTAAGTTTGTTCGAATTTTGGCATTAACAATGATATTTTTTTGCAGACAAGAAGATAAGGATTGTTACTAAGTCAAGATATGATCATCCACTTAAAAATTAGTCATCAAATCAATAGTTCCTAATTTTAGCCTATAAAAGGAGGCATTTGCCATGTATTTAGACATCTTGGTTTTCAAATCAAAATCATGCTCTTGCTCTTTTTTTTATTGTAATGCTTAAGTTTTGTTTATGCCTTTCATTTCCTTATCTTTACTTAGTTAACTCTTATTTTATTTATATTCTTATCTTTTTTTATTTATATTTCTCTCTTTTATTATGTTTAGTTAAGTTTATCAAGTCAAGGTGAAAAGGTTACACTAATGGCGTAAGAATAAGATAGTATAAACTCAACCTCTTAATACTTTACTTGTTAAATGGCTAATCTAAATTTATGTTATATAACACTTAGTACAACAAATACTCGGCTATTTCATAGCCCAACCGTATGGTATAACCAATACTTATATAATAAAAGAAACTTGATTTGTTGTTAATATAAGTTATAATCATGAATACCTGATAACATTTACAAGTATTAGCATTGTTTGAATAAGATAACTAATATAATCATGTTAACCATTTATAATCCAATTGTAACATTCTTTGTGTGTGGTTTCTAATTGAGTAATAAGATTTTATACTATACTTGTTTGAAATGTCATTAGTGGATCCTCTAACATTGACAATTGTTTTTATTATTGTTTAATCCTTATATCATTATCACATCTCAAAGCTCTTTTTGTTGTTGTTGTTGTTGTTGTTGTTGTTGTTGTTGTTGTTGTTGTTAACCTCCCTATGGCTCGACCCCTGTCTTATCGTCTTATTTATTACTTCGACACTTCTGTACTTGAAAAAGGACATTAATTTTTTAATCGTGTCAGCAATATTATATCATTTCTCGTGCTGCTCAACATCATAATACAAGCTACACGATCCTTCTGTTTATAGGTTTGATATACTTCCATATCAAGCCCTTGCAAAGCAATGTTTCCCTTACTTAGGTTCAACGATCGATTGTGTGATTGTTTTTATCATTTATCACTCTTCTAGGAGATATTCAATCTTACGATACCAAACATCATAATTCTTTTCACTTAGTTTATCTCCATGGTTTAAATCAATAATAATACTTACACGTAGTCATATTAAGCATTATTGACACCAATTACAGATATTAGTATCTAGTACAATTTAAATGACATTAGTTACCACTCCATTCTAAATTAAATAAATAATAATCTAACACATATAATAGAAATGAAAAGAATGTTAAACACTTAATCAATTTTCATTTGTATGGTCTAATTATTATTGAAAATTTAAATGAGTACAAAATTATAGTTATTAGTTTTAACTAAGAACTCCCACTGATCAAATATCAAATATTTTTATATACATGCATACAATGCAATTAAATTACATAAAATATGTAGTTCAAAATAAACAAGCAATTATCTTAACAAAAAAAATATTGAGATAAATAAAAATATTAAGAAAAATAAATTTTTGAATTATTTTATATTGCAGATACATAATTAGAGCATCCAACTACGTCATCTACTTCATCAAAGTCATCTCCTCCAAATTCATTCTAGTCAAACCATGAAATGAATTTTGCAGCAGCATCCAAACAACTTGTGCTTCTTCTAATGCATTGTATACCATTTTCGGTATACTAACATTCCCTCTCAAGCAACATTTTATCAATAAGATTGTTGAAATCTAAGAATTCCAAACTGTATTCCAATAATAGTCGCATCGACATCCATTCCTTAGGTAAAGAATTGAGAATGATTAACATTTAATGTTCCATATAAAACTTATAAACACCATTTATAACTAGTTTACTCATCCAATGTTACATACAATTTGATGTTGTTTATCCATAACAACATAAATAATTTTAAAAGCATATAAATATAATAATTAAAAGTATAATAAATAGGCTCTAGGGTTTGAATATCTTTATCTTTAAGGTATTAATTACCCCCACTATACTTGCTGCAGGGTTATAATAATATACCTTAAGGATATAGCAAAATCTTAAACTTATAAACAACAACTTCTCAAGTTTATTAAGTTCTGTTTTGTTTCTTATAAATATAAACATAAAGTTTGTAAAGAAAAATTAGGGAGAGAAAAAGATTATTGCAAATCCTTAAACGCCTTTATTGTTTCTTAGTTTTCTTTTATCAACATCAACCTGATATTTATAAATAAAATCACACCCTTTCAAACCAATGTGTATATAAGGTTTAAAGGCACACTTCTTCAAACCAATAGGCTTATAGAGTTTAAAAGGCACACCTACTCATATCAATGTGTTTGTCGAGTTTAAAAATCACACATTTTCATATCAATATGTTTGTAAAGTTTAAAAGACAACTCTTTATTCAAATTATTTAAATAATTATTAATTAATTCTGAAAAAGTAATTAATTATCTCAAATTACTTAATTTCAAAATAAAAAAAACATTTATGTTACATAATACCAAATGAAATCATGACCATTTAAAAAAAAATGGGAACAAAAGATTTACAATACAATCAATATAATCAAAAGCTAATTTTTTGTCTTCAGAAATGCAAATCTGCAATTTTTTTAAGAATCTCTCTTTTAAATAATACATGGCACAGTCATCGACGCAAACAAAAAACTAACATGTATTCATATGTATCGAAAACAAATTGTATAATAATAGATATATTGCATAAAACACATCTTAAAATATGATCTGATATCATTGTAAATTAAAAATAAAAACTTACTTGTGAGAATTTATCTTTTTAATTATCCCTGAATTAATTACTCGGTATCACTTCAATTACTAGAATCAAAGTGATAGTATCACTTCAATTACTAGAATCAAAGTGATATTTCACAATACAAATACCTTTATAAATCTTATCAAAATAATACAGAGAATCCAAGATGAGAGAATAGAAAAAAATAATTGTCCAACAAATAGAAAACTTTTTTTTTCATATGAATTATATTTTTTTATATATAATTAGAAAAAATAGTTATTTTTTTAATAACTTATCCATCATAAACTACGTACCTAAACCAATAACCAATACATTCCTTTAACCAAGGCTGACAACCCCTTCAACTACTTTCGAAGTGCGAAAGTTATTTATGAGTTTTATGGTCTGCCCCTAAACCTCTTGTATTAAAATAGAATATGGATGGATCTTCTCTTGCCAAACCAGGTCCAACAAGTACTGATGGTGTTCTTCATGTTCAGAAAGGAATTGGTGTCGGGGTTTTTCTCAAACCCTGGTGGGACCAAAGACTCCAATAAGCTGAACTGTTAGCTGTAGTTAATGCCCTTGAATTATCTTCATTGAGAGATGATATGATTGGAAGGAAAATAATAGGAGAATATGACTCTTCATCCTAGCCAATGAAGCTAGTTGTTTCTCTTCTCTTATGGGTTCTGTATTATTCACTCACACTCTGTGTGAAGCTAATCATATGGCAGATAGTCTTGTGAAACAAAGGGGTCAATAGGAATTATGAATTCATGGCGAATCCAAGATAAGAGAATAGAAAAAAATAATTGTCCAACAAATAGAAAACTTTTTTTTTCATATGAATTATATTTTTTTATATATAATTAGAAAAAATAGTTATTTTTTTAATAACTTATCCATCATAAACTACGTACCTAAACCAATAACCAATACATTCCTTTAACCAAGGCTGACAACCCCTTCAACTACTTTCGAAGTGCGAAAGTTATTTATGAGTTTTATGGTCTGCCCCTAAACCTCTTGTATTAAAATAGAATATGGATGGATCTTCTCTTGCCAAACCAGGTCCAACAAGTACTGATGGTGTTCTTCATGTTCAGAAAGGAATTGGTGTTGGGGTTTTTTTCAAACCCTGGTGGGACCAAAAGACTCCAATAAGCTGAACTGTTAGCTGTAGTTAATGCCCTTGAATTATCTTCATTGAGAGATGATATGATTGGAAGGAAAATAATAGGAGAATATGACTCTTCATCCTAGCCAATGAAGCTAGTTGTTTCTCTTCTCTTATGGGTTCTGTATTATTCACTCACACTCTGTGTGAAGCTAATCATATGGCAGATAGTCTTGTGAAACAAAGGGGTCAATAGGAATTATGAATTCATGGCATGGCTGTGATTTTTCCGTAGAAAGTTATGTGAATTGTTGCTCAAAATCTCACATAGGATACCTATCTCTACATGTATTGTTTTGCTACGGATGAGTTTCAGTGTTAATGGCCCTTGGTTGGCTAATTATTGTTGAATATTTTATAAGATATGAAGGAATGGGAGTTTTTTGTTTCAAGCACTGGTTTTGGCAGATTCAATCAGTTTTAGAATAACATATATCAGTCTGTCTACTTTTCAAGTGGTATCATCTTGTTGTTTTATTTGACTTTTCGTTGCATGATAACTAATTAAGAGGCATCTTCTTCTGTTTACATGTTTCGGTGGAATCTCAGGCTTCTTCTGCTATAATCTATGTTCTCTTGTAACTTTGGTTTCCATTTTCTCCATGATTGTGGCGTTTTATTGTTTTTAAGGGCTTTCTGCATTAAAAAAAAAAAAAAAAAACTTATTGTTCTAGTGAAGCTTCGAAGGTCAGCTTTACAAAGCAGTGTTTGTTTGTGTTGTTCTAATAAAAGGTACCCAATAAGTGAATTATTGCATTTTGTCCCTAATCTTCAAGCATTTTATAAAAAAGTATTCAACTCATAAGATTTCATTGTGATTTATCAATAATATCATTCAAGATATTACAACACAATTTTAGATTTCCCCCAAAATTACCATTTTCTTTTGAAATAAAAAGTAACAAAAAAATAAAAATAAAAAAAACTAGCAACTTGACAAGAATAAGCTGAGAAGAATTTTAATGAATGGAGAAATCAAGTTGGAGTTTTGGATAAAATTAGAAGCTAAGTTGTACTTTATTATACCAAAAACTAAATAACAATATATATTGAAAGTCAAACTAAATGATTATTAAATAAATATGTAAAACAATTAAATTTGGGTACTTAATTAGATTTTTAATAGATTAATTTGATTTAACTATGAGCCAATTAAAGAATTAATTAAGTTTAAGAATTAATTTTGATCAAATTTTATTTCAACTTTTAATAGATTAAATTAATTTTAATAAAAACTTAATTGATGAAATATTAAGTTTGTAAGTCGTATTTAGACGTAATTGAAAATATTAAAATTTTAGAAAAGCAAGTTTAATTATTATAAGCTCAGTTGGACTAAATCAATAATAAAATTACAAGAAAATCAAAATTTAAAGATTAATTAATGGTCAAATTAAAAAATTTAAAAAAAAACACTTTGTAAAAAACACATAAATTTAAGAGTCTAATTAAAAATAACAAGAGTGAAACTATAAAAAATCAAAAAGTTAGGATTAATTAGAGGTTACATCACAAAGTTCCAAAGGATTAGAACCCAAATTAAAATATACTATAATTTTACTATTCATTATCTTCTTCCCATTTAAACAAGATTTAAACAAGATAGAATTATGACTATTCATTATCTTCTTCCCATTTAAACAAGATTTAAACAAGAGAGAATTATGTTCAAGTGTGCACTCTAATTTCTTCTTCATTCCCTTCACCATACCACATAAATTTTATGCTAATATGTACCATGGTATTTGTACTTCATTCTAAGCCAAAATTTTAGCTCGAATGGCACCAAATACACCTTCAAAATCCCTTCCAAAAATACCACCCGCCATTGTTCTGCTAATAAAAATAGAAAAAAGCATGTAAAGCATTTTTCATTGAAATTTAGGTGGAGAATTTAGAAATATAATAAAAATAAAAACTCTATCCATTATTGATTCATAGAATCTAATAGAAATTCTGAAGGTGATTAAGAAAATGGCCTAGATCACACTCTGAGTCCCCACACATGCCAGTTTGACGCCGCAGAGTAAAGCTAAAAATAAAAAATAACAAACAAAAAAAAAACCCATCATCGTGTAGATGTAATTTGAAAACCTTCTCGGCTGGTTATGACTGCTTTTGTTTCTGCTGGTTGCTGACCCAAATGTCTTTTGCTTACTTCTCTAGAATCTGAAGTATTTCCTAGTTGCCTCCGCTGCATGGAGGTGGGGAACGAATTGTCAAAAACAGTGAGTGCCTTGCCTTCGACCATTTCATACTTCAATTTTGTTGCGTCAACTGTGTTCCAGCATTCTGTTGCATACTTTTGGCTTCTGGGATGTTATCATCTGTTGTGTTCTGATATCAATGAAACTGACATATATGAGAAATATTTTCTGGAAAGAAGATAACAAAGAAAATTTTAGTGGAAAGACAAAGTTGCCAACTAACGATGCTGCTGGAAAAGTTGAAAAAAAGAAATCGATCTCCAGGATATTGAGCACAGAAAATTCGAGTTCAAGCAAATCTCATTTCTTGAAACTTGAAATCTGCTTTAAAGTTTAGGATAAATCTGGTCAGAATGTGTGCATGCGTTGGTCTGAGTGTTAGGGAGCGTGGTGGGAAAGCTAGCTGAAAATCCCTCCAAAAGGCTTCTAAAACCCATAATTTGGTGTTATCATAGGCTCTCAGAAAGTCCAAGGTTAGCTGCATAGCTATTCCCTATAAAATATTTGCGTGCACTTGTTGGTTCAGAATCATTTATGAGTTGATTTCTCCCAAATGCAGGTCATGCTATGGGTTCAGATGTTGTCTTCCTATGATTTTAAGTGATGCTACCTTCATTGACATGTTTCGCGTATGCTTCAAGACTGGATTGACTTTCGTGATTGATTGTATTCCGTAGTGACTTGGACGTGTATGTCATCTGCTTCCCAAGGTTAATCCTTAATTTACAGAGGTGCATGTGCTGCATCTGTCATCCCAACATCCATCTTTTATACGCATAGAGAGTGCAGTCAAGGCCATTTTCTTCTCCACATCGTGATTTTTTGGGTTGTGACTAAAAATCATGTCTGATAAGATAGGTAAAAAAAAGTTTATGTTACATCTGAAAGGTCATGCGGCATGTAGCTCCAAAGCTGTAAATAACATCTGCGAAGTTCAGCCTCTCCTGTCTAGTTATCCGCTTGTATCATTCAGGATCTGCAGGAATGCCGTCAGCAGACCAAAGGCATTTGGTTCGAGGTATAACTAGTTTGAGCATAATTACGTTTGCACAGAGTCTACAAATGACAGTAGCGAAGAGGTAATTTGCACATTCATGCGGATACAATACATGGTGGAATTTCATTCTGTTTCCATATAAGCCATGACAACATTTTCGTTAAAATTGTCATCCCTTAGCAGGGCGATCCATCAGCAATGCAACGCCTGCAACAGTTATTTCACAATGTCAGCAGCAGTACGCCTTGATTACCACCGATTGAGCAGCTGGTTGGGCCTATAGTCGGAGGATATATCCGGCTAGGCATAGAATGTAGTCGCTGCTGTCTGAGGAAACCAGAGAGATATCATACAATACACATTGATGGCCAAAGAAAGAAAGTTTGTTGTATAATTCAGCACTTCGTTGTATGTGATAGAGATGCTCCATAGTTTATAAGCTAAACTAGTGAATCTTTTATATAGTTGAAAATGATTAATAGAACAACTATCTAGACAGGATAGAGTGAGCTGTAACAAGAAAAAACACAGCTTACTTGACAAAGTCATTTCTTCAAGAAATTGTAGGATTGATTCTCACAATAATAATAAAAAATAAAAATAAAAAAGCCGAGAAAATTGGCATTTCACAAACGCCTATCTGTGGTCATTATATAGCAGAATGAAGCTGTCATATAAAATGGCTTCGACCTCTTGAAAAGGAAGATTACTGCAGCTATGGACCATTCAAAACTGGAGAGCACATCAGAAAACCAAATTATAGCTTGAGAATTCAAGAGACAACAGCAGGAATTTTAATCTTTTGAAGATGAACTAAATGGTTCTATCTTTTGTGGCACTGATAGATTGCTTTCCAGCATAAATGAGAGATCATGCATCTGCGACATGAGCATCTCTACTTCATCAGCCTTGGACGTCGTATTTTCACCTTTCTTAAGATCTTTCGTGTTCCCATCATCTTGATTCACACTATCAATCCTGAAACATTCAACAGAAAATTCAATATAAGTTGCTTCGTTCAGCAATTATGAACAGAAGATCTAAATAAACCCATATGAAGAAAGAAGTTGGTCACAAGATGGAGCCAGTATCACCTAGGCTGAAGATTTTCAGGTTAGGGTAATACTATACTACCAAAAGGAAAACTACTTCAAGCAGCCAGGGGGAGTCCAGACTAGTCTCTATAGAAACCCATGAGAGATGTCTTACAAAAGTTAGTAAAAGTTCATCCATCTAGTCGACTCTGAAGAAAATCAAGACGGACAATCAGATATGATTCCATATAGAACAGAGAATGCACTCTTAAAATAAAAAAATCTTTCGTGGATGGTTTTAATTTACCACATAAAAAAACAACAAGAACTTCAACATAATATTCCTCATCTAGAAACACCATCTACGCATCTAGGTAATTTACCTTGAACCCAACCTTTAGCAGAATCATTTGCTTTTCACATAACTTCTTCACTCTATAGGTATGCTTCTCTCCCTTACCACGAGGACCACAACCACAGTTCTCATTTGATCAGTAGAAATGCTAACCATATTAGAAATGACAAGGGAGCGGAACACTGCTGATAAAAAAAATGCTAAGAAGTCTGCCTTCTTAACAAAACAGTGTATTGTATGCCAACAGTCTCACCCCAAATATACTTTGAATGAGGAAATCACTCTATAGGTATGCTTCTCTCCCTTACCACGAGGATCACAACCACAGTTCTTGTTTGATCAGTAGAAATGCAAACCATATTAGAAATGACAAGGGAGTGGAGCACCACTGATAAAAGAAAGTGCTAAGAAGTCTGCCTTCTTAACAAAACACTGTATTGTATGCCAACAGTCTCACCCCAAATATACTTTGAATGAGGAAATGAAGACTCATGTCCCTCAGACACTAGTTTTACCTCACAATACCAGAAATAGCTTGATGCAAAGCTCCAATCTCCTTGTAAATATACTCTCCATGCAGCTAACTCCACCTCAATGGAACATCACAAGACTACCAGTCCAAACCAATTATCTACAACCATGTCTAACCAAAAACCTCTTTTCAAAAGATTGCCTACTCTTATCCAAGTTCATATCCACAATTATTTTCCTAGAAGCAAAATAGCAACATCACTAAGAATGTTGTGCAGCAACACTTAACCAATCTAACAATAATAATAGAGATTATGGATGAAAACTTTAAAGTGAATTCCTCAAGAAATCATTTAGTTAACAATTTTACTCTCTCCAAACAACCTAATCCTAAACGATATCTTCTGTTCAAGGAATATATAGAATAGGATGTTCAGTACTAAATAGGAATAACCTAAACATAGAAAATCCCACTTGGGATCTTTCATACTATAAAGAAAATTAACCTACTGAATAGAATCCCTATTCTTCTTATTTTTCTTTTCTGCCTTCTTTGACTGATACTATAGGTAACCTCTTCTGCAAGATATGGCAACAGGCGACAATAAAAAGTGAAAAGCAGCAATTTTCTGCTTCACCAAAACCGGCGGTACAAACACAATTTCTAGTGAGACCCATCTCCAAAACCTGCGTTTAAAATATTTACCAAACAGTTATTTTTTGTGGTTGGAACAAAACACAGTTCCAGCCACAATACCAAACGGTCTCTTCATGCATAAAATTTCATATGATATCAATGTGGACGAAGACATCAGTAATGAGGTAAGACAAAGGATTGAATTTTCTTTCAAACGAAGGAATGTGTACTCTTCCAAATGTATATTTCTTTTACACTCTCCAATTATATTATTTCATCAGAAAGAAGATCATAGAAACAATGTGATACAACATGATAAGGAAAACATAACAAGCAAAAAACAAAATCAATTGCTATACGTCTCTAACTGGGATTCACACACTATTCTCATCAGCCTTCTAATGGAAAAATAGAAAAACAAAACACCAAATCAGAGTCCAAAAAACCCCAACCACTTACAGTCCCACCAACTGAAGTTGGAGCTTTGAAGGGAAAATTTGGAACAGTCTCACCCTACTGAATTTTTGCATTTATTGCCTGTTTTCAAGATTCAGACATAACAGCCTAAGTTTTGGATGCCTTGAGAAAAGTTATTAAGGCTTGGATGAGTTGAGTAGAGACGAAATTGAACATTGTACTTACCTATCTGAAACAGAAGTTTCTGTCTGCATGACAATCACTTCTGAAGAACCATTTTGATTGTTTAATGTTCCTGAAAAGAAATCCGGCTGGGAAAAGCTACCAAAATCAACATCCTGTGAAATACTACTTCCGCCAAACAAGTTTATTTCAGATACCTGATCCACAGACGGCAAAATGTGATTAGCATCTTGTTTCAAAGAATTGTCTGAAGGCACTTGTGCACTAGTTGAGCCACTAAAATCATTCCAAGCATCAAATGAATCGTCATTTTCATCAATGGTTTTATTCTCATCTGACTTGCTGGTGGTGGTGGTGGTTTGCCACTGATTGTCTTCAATCCAATCAACATTCATCATAGAAGAATTATTTGTGGTACCCCTTTTTCCACCACCTTCATCATTTATGTCTAGTTTAAATAACTCATCCTGGCCAGTTACCCCAGTACCGGGAATACTCCATAGATCATCCTTAAAAGCACTGGATGCAGAAGAAGTTGCATTCTCATTTGTTTTTCCTTCAACTATGTCTTTAGCAGGACCAAAGACAGAGTCCATATGGGCAGAAAGATCAACTGAGGAAGAACTCACAAAAGGATCCGATGTCTTGGATTCCCGATGTTGGGTTCCAGAACTAGCAGATTGAAACTCAGCCTCCCAACCAGAAGACCAGTCACCACTTACATCTTTGTCAGACCCTCCAATTGTCTCAGAAGGCTGAACATTCTCAAACAAGCTAAGATTTCCATGACCTTGAACTGCATTTCCTCCCGGAGCATCCATATCTTTGTTCAGCGTGAGCTGTTCTTGAGATAAGGCAGGAAAAGAGTCTACCTTAGGTTCACCAAAAAAGTTGTTAAGATCAACTCCACCCAAATTCAAAGTACTCAAATTTTGAGCAGGAGTCTTGTCTGTAACGCTAGTTTCTGATCTCTCGGACTCAGAAGGCCATCTTATTTCCAAATCTAAGAGATCAGACAAGGGAAAGTTGTTTTGAGAAGTGCTATGTCTTCTGTTTAATTCCTTCGCTTCAATAATCGATTCCACAATCTCCTGCAAACAGCAAGCCCACATTTACCAAAAAAATCTTTCTAAAACACAGAAAAGTTTCCTGCTGGCAACACATCCAAAGGAAAGGCCGTAGTATCACTTTAGCTCACAAAAACACTAGCTAAAATTCATCCCCATAAGCCCAAGAAGTCTAAACCTTTCTGATTAAGAAAACATCATAAAGTGAGCAATAAAGTAACTGACAAGACAGAAAATAAAATAAAAATCAAGAAAAACAAGGAGAGGACTGACCGATCCATCTAAGTGAAGAGATTGGAGAAACCAACGGGAACCGACAGTAGACATGAACTTGATTGGGTCAGGAGGGATATCCTGATTGTTCTGTCTCCCACAGAAGACACAAATTGTGGAATTTACACCTCTGAGGAGCCTGCCTTTGCAGTTCTTGCATCGAAGGTAAGGTGGAGAGGGGTCAATGTCGGAAATTGAGGAGTCATTGAGGGAGGCCAAATCGGGAAGCCAATCATTTTCTTCTAGGTTGTAAGAAGAGAGACCCGCCTCTTTACGCAGAGACATCTGCAGCTCCCTTATTTCATCTTCCGGAATCTCGAACGCCATTGCAGTAGCAGCGCTGTCTGTCTTCGTTCCTGTGGAGATCTCTGATTCCTTTCTTACTTTGAGGATGAAGATTGAAGAAGACGAGATGTTCTCGTGGATCTGCAGGCTTCTTTTGAACGACAACGTTTTCCCGAGCTCAGTCAAAACGCATCGTTTAAGTTGGTGTTTTGGGGTGTTCTGGCCTCAGGCCCATAATACTCGCTGTGGAAACCGAAGAGCCTCTACCGGTTGAATTTGGGATCTTTTAGGTGGCCCAGACCCATTGCCAGGCTGGTTAGTCCACCTATTCTTATTGGTAGAAGGATATCGTGTTGGTACAATTTTTATAATTGGGAATATATCCATTACCATTAATAATAATAATAATAATAATAATAACAATAATGATAAAAATCACGTTTATATAGGGGTAAATATTTTTTATTAATTAATTTTTTATTAAAAAATAAAAATAATTGAACAAAAAAATATTTTTATTGCTAATAAATTGAATCTTATTGAAATCTGTTGAAGTTGAATAATTTTGGTTTAAGTTTTTTTATTAAAAAATAAGGTATTTTGATGGGTTTTTTAGGATATATATATATATATAGTCAAATTAAAATGCTTAATTTATTTGGACTTTTATTTTTTATTTAGACTGTTAAAATTTACTAGAATAGACTAAATTATTTAAGGAAGGCATCCTGCAAATATTTTTATCGCTAATGAAAACTTCAAGAATATTCCTTTGGTAGAGGAAAGTAACCTCAATTCATGTCAAAAATATGTCCTGCAAATACAAGATACATTTCTCCTATGCACCTTATAATTTAGGAATGGAAAATATCTTTCACACCATACAATATCAATGTACAACTGTCAGTATATTATTTAGAAATAAATGCATTATTGATTATACTCACTCAAATGATCAAAGTTAACTATCTATAAATACCCTTAATTTTTTAGATAATTATCACTTGTTGCATACCATATTCTACGAAATAGCAAATCAAACATATTAGATTGAAAATGTATTAATTAATAAACTATTAAATAAAACATGTTATTTTATAAAATAAAGTGATTGACTCAAGATTTTCATAGGTCTCAACAACATCTATCAAGATTTTAATATCAATTGAAATTGATCCATGATCAATCAATTTTGATGACAAACAAGTGTTTAAATTGTTATTGAAGATTAGAAAAAAAAATTGATATTAATTGAGTATAGAGCTATCATTGCAAAAGATTGATTTGAAAGACATTGTTAATACAAGAATAGCTAGCGCATGTTGTAAAACCTTTGAAATAATATTATATTTGAAAATATTGTGCTTCTACTAACTTAAAATCATAACTTATCATCATTAAAATCCACATAATTATCAATCAAATATCTCTCAATCTCATTTCTACTCTCCATAATATTTTTCTTTTCTAAATATTTTTTGAATTGAGCCAAAGTAGTTGGCATATCATCTACCTTCGAGTCATCACTAGAATTAACTTTCGTTGATGTCTGATATCATCTCTACTTTATTAGATTTTAAAAAATATTATACAAATTCACTAGAATATATTTCATCTTTTTTATTAGCAGTTGTGCTTTATTACCATCATACAAGTCATTAAAATAGAATTTTATATATTTCAACTTGAAATGTGAATCTAAAACAATAGTCACCTATAATAAAAAAAAAAAATATTAGTTTTTATACATCTCCCCAACATTTCTCAAACTTTAACATCATATTCTATGACATTTCACTTAAAAAATTATCTCCACTTCTATATAATATTTAGGCAAAAAAATGTTGTACAATCATTGATAATTAAATATTATGACATGTGTAGACATGTAAATAAGTATTTGCAACATCCTTTATTAAAAAGTTTATTATTATTCAAATCTTCATCCTCGCAATTCAATATTGTTAATACCAATTCTTTTGGATATGCCATAAATCATTACTAGTCTAAACCAACGTTTATTCTATCATTAAGTAGTCCAGATTTTCTAATTGCTTATTAATCAAGGCACTAATTCTATTATTCAAGGATTCTATTTCTTTAATCGTTCATCAACCAAGGTACTAATTCCATAATTTGTACTAATTCCATTAATTATGGTATTAATTTTTTTGATTACTCATTAACCAGGGAATTTCTTTTTTAAATTGTCCATTAACTAAGACACTAATCCTAGTAACCAAAAATTAGTTTCTTGATCCACCTAGTAATCAGGAAACTAATTCTATTAATCAAGGATTAGTTTATACAATCTACCTTTAATAGTTCTCATTTTAGACTAAGATACAATTAAATAATATTTCAACTAATATTTAAACAATTAATTAGTTTCCTGAAGGTATCGGACACCTAAATAATATTTGTGCAAGTAAAATAATTTTTTGTTGCTGATTAGATTTCACTGCCTCCTTTATACCAAAATAATCAATAAATTACTTATCATTCATCTACCATAAAGATCAAACTCTATTTCCATATAAATTTTAATTTCTTATTTTTTTCGTATTGAAACTTTCACATTCTTATAATATATATTTGTTTTTTGCATTAAATTTCATTTTTAATCGACATGGCCTAATACAATTTATGTACTACTTAATCTAACAAAGTCTAATATTGTTATATATGCTTGGCTAAATTTCTTATCCATAAAAAGAATAAAATCCTCTTTTGAATTCTTTATGATTATTCTATTCTTAAACCCTAGAAAAATTCAACAAATTCATTCAAACATAACCTTTTAACAAGATCAAAATTAAACCCTTCCTTTTAAGTGAGCTATGGCCAAACAAATGGAAGAGAAGAATGTGAGGATTTTTCTCCTTTTTTTTGAGAAATTCTCATCCTTCACATCTATTAATATTCATAAACATCCAATTTCATATAATTTTAATCAATTGTATCAAAATCTCTAATTATCATAATTTTTCTTTATAGTTGAAACCCCTAAGTGATAAGAAAGGAATTTTTGTTTCTTTCATTTTTTAAATTAACTCATAACCCGATGATATTTCATGATTACAAACATTATTCAATCATAATTATATCATCTCAATAATCAACAATTTAAATATTTATTTTCACATAACCCTAACAATTGAAATTCTTTAATAAAACATAAAAATCATTACAATTAATCTCTTTGGATATGTCTATTACCTTAATTGGATGATGTTTTAAGAGATGAAAGTACGAAAATCCAAGTCCCCCCCTTTCAGAAATCCAAGATTCCCCTTTTCTCTCTCTTTCCAAACCATAAACTTTGATCTTAACCTTATAAAAAAGACCTCTCAAATCTTTTAACAAATCTAACATCAGATAAGTGAAATTCCATCAAGTTACTGACATGACCACAAGATTGATGTCTTCTTCCAAGTGTACGAGTGTCGAAGTAATAAATAACTCTGCAAGACTGGGGTCGAACCACAAGGAAGTTAATTGTATAAATTATAAATAACAATAATAATAACAACAACAACAATAATAATAGTAATAACAATAATAATAATAACAATAGCAATAATAATAATAATAATAATAATAATAATAAAGAAAAAGAAGGAGAAAAAGAAGAAGAAGATGAGAACTTTGAGATGAAATATTAATGTAATAATTAAACAATGATAATAACAAATGTCAAGGTTAAAGGATCCACTAATGGTATGTTAAACAAGTATAGTATAAACTCTTATTATTCAATTGGAAACAAGTCCATATTAAGTTTACATTATACTTATTCTTACACCATTAGTGTAACCTTTTCACCTTGACATAATTAACTTAGCTAGACATAATGAAAGAAAGCAAAATAGATAAACAAAATAAGAACATAAAAGTTAACTAAGTAAAGGAAAGGAAATGAAAGGCATAAACTTAATATTAATGAAAACAAAGCATAAAAAATACAAAGAGAGAAAGGAAGAGCATGATCTTGATCTGGACACCAAGATGCCTAAATGCATGGCAAATGCCTCCTTTTATAGGCCAAAAATGGGAACTATTGATTTGATGACTAATTGATAAGTGGGTGACCAACTTTTGACTTGGTGACAATCCTTATCTTCTCTTGTCTGCCCAAAACGTCATTGATAACGTCAAAATTGGAGCCAGTTGCAAACATGAAAGTTGTAGGCAATTGTCTCAGCTTTCTTGTGTAAAAAATTCAGCTCATTTGGACTTCTAGAACTCCAGATATGGCCAAAATACCGAACAGTGCTCGGGCTGGAAGACAGATTCGGGCTTCTTTGTTGTTGCTACAATTTGGACTTGATAATGGCCTTTTTAGATCTTGGGCTCCATATGAAAGTTGTAGGCCTATGTCTTACCTTTCCATCCATATAAATTGGACCTAAATCTGAGATCTGTAGCTCCAGATATGACCTAATTACCGAACAGTGTTCCGGTTTGGATTGCACCGACATCTCTTTTCTAAGTTTGGCCATCTCTTTATCCTTGCAATTTAAGTTCTTCAAGTCATCAATCAATCCTTTTATTTATGTGATAGGCCTCAATTTAAAATGAACATTTACCTTAAATTAAAGGTATCTTATATTATTAGATACGTTATTATAAAACATGCTTTAGTTAAGGAGTTATTGATACTTCAAGTGCAAAATGATGATATAAAATCTTGATAAAAATGCACTTTTAAGTACTAATCAGTTACTATATCCAAACACACTAATTTCTTACACCCTATCTCAAATGCCTAATTGCATTTCAAATTTTAACAACTGAAACATTAATATCTTTCAAGCCCTCATACATATGAGGTTTACAATGTATGCAAAACATCTAATAAGCAAATACTTATTTGACAATATAATAATTGACCAAACTTATATTACATTCTTCAAATATGCAATAATCAGATTATTAGATCTTGAATTGTCTTTTGTAATAGTTAAAACACTATCAATCCACCACTCTAATAAACAATTCTAATAACTTAATCAATTGTCTCACTTCTATGATTAAAAACTTGACATAATTTTAGAATTTTTTTATGCAAATTCTACTCATTATTAATTTAATGAGTTGTCAAGCATATATAACTTATGTTTTTGCTTGATGTCTAGGTATTAGTTGTTAAGCAAATATGTTAACCCTTAAGAGTTTTTCTTAATTTTTTTCTTTTTTTTCCATATTAACTTTCAAACAATCTGTCATAATAGTAAAATGAGAAGGAACATTAAATTTAGATTATACAATCTTACAGAATAATTTAAAACCTAACCCTTTATAAAATTAAAATGCAACTCATCAAATATAAATATTTTTGCTCATGTGTTTCTACACTCATCAGAATTATGATATATTACCATAAGATTTTCCATATTTCAATCTTCCATTTCACCTTTTTATTTTTAGGTTCTAATACCAAATTCTTTTACTTCCTATCAACCACAAAAGAAAATTTTTTATATACTTTTAAATGACTCTACATATTACTTGTGTTATCAAAAATAATATAGCAAACATAGTTTTTTTCATAATAATTATATGTAGCTCCAAAGGTTTCAAAATCACCATCAAGGTTTGTGAAACAATCCCAAATTTATGATTTTTTTTTCTATCAACAACAATTTTTCCTTGATGTAAGGAGTTGAAATTGTTTACATTTAATATTCGTAGTGGATGCTTTACTGGCTGATATTGGAGTAATGTTTGAAGTTCGGGGTGATGATTGATATTGGGGTATTGGATGATGTATTTGTATTTTCAAGGTTTTCCATTTGTAATTAATATAAAAAACAATATCAACAATTATAATTGATAATGAATTAATAAAAACTCATATGACTGAAGCTATTCATTTCAACAAAAAAAAGCTGTTCATTTCAACAAAAAAAAAAAAGAGGATATGCAAGAAGAAAGATAATTCCATACAAATATAGTTTTGTAACCTAAATATTTTTCCAATAGCCTAAAAACAAAAAGAAAATGAGTCATGCATAGAAGAAAAAAAAACTAGCAAAAAAACCTTATTTTTCCCACAAAACCTTTTGCTAGAACACAATTTCCTAACTTAATTTTTTTTGACTTTTTGAAAAATTATTTATATGTGATTTTTGAAGATAAAAACAAACACAATGCATAAATAGACAAAAAATATGGCAATATTTATTCAAATATAAGATCATGTAAAACACTGAGTTAATTTAGATATATTTAAATATTTACAGATTAACCATTCAAGTAATGCAACTAGCTAATATATTAATCAAAACAAACAAAAACACATGCAATGATCAAAACACAAGAAAATTATTGAGAAAAACAACAGTATAATTATTATCAAATAGTAAATAACATTAAGATAAATCAAATTCATTCCATGAAAGGAAAAGAAAAGGGAAAAGACTATAATAGAAAACCTAAATGCAATTAAAATCTTAGTCTTTATTAGTTTTTTGGTTTGATTGGTATTTTATTTTATTTTTCTTGTTTCTATGTTTATAGTATACTTATAGATTGGATTTTGCTTCACTAAAGCCTATCATTTGATTTCATCGGTAACATGGTTAAATAAGGTTAGGTATGGTTAAATAAGGTTAGGTAGAAAACTTTATATACTCGAGTATAATATTTTATTTTGAAAAAATAAAATTTAAACTTAAAAAACAAATTATATTTTCATCCATGAATTATAAAATTCTATATTTAAACTTTAAATTCATATATACAATCATATTTTTTTCCACAAGTAATATGATAAAAACTTATATATTTTATTGAAAAATAAATTATAACTTTATAATTAAAAAGAGGTTAAAAAACAAGTTGGTGCCTAGTCAAGTGAACTCTTCTTGCATCCATCTCTATATCTAATTTTAGTTAAACTAAATCAAAATTTATTTATCTCTAATTCAACTACAATTAAATTTAATTTAAAAAAACCAATACAACCAAATTAAATGAAATTAGATAGCTAATAAATCACATAAAACTACTCATCTTTAGTCTAGTTCACTTATAAAAACTTGTTTAACTTAGGTAATAAAAAAGACTAAGTTTTATGATCAAGTTTAAGCTCTCTTATTTTAGAGAAAATTTATTTATATTCTAAAATTTGATAAGCTTAGAAGTTAGCTTATTAATAACTATTTAGTCAAAACAACATGTTGATTTGATTGAATTAGTGCTTTTATTTTTATTTTTTTTATGTGGATCACGTTTCATTTCAAGGTTAATCTATCCACTAATTTATCAAAATCAAATTATAAATATTAAAATCAAATCAATTTTTTGTTTATTTGACAAACTTTATTCAAAGTGTAATGACCAAACATTCATGTTTTTAAATTTTACTATCATGTTATTACTAATTAAATTAATGAAATTAAACACTAGATAATAATGACTTATGCAAGTTTAATTCTAGAATTTGTTTCATGGTTAAGGAGGTATGGTGTTTTTTTTTTCTTTACTCTTTAGGTTCAAATACTATAGTTAGTATTGAGGATAATTTTTTGATTTTTTTTAATACACCAAATTAATGTGAATAAGTGTGTCTTAAAGATCATTTGAAAAATAAAAAAAACTTAGTTTTAGTTGATATCCAAGCCAGTCTAAAAACATTTCCTAATGTTGAATTAATAGAAATAATGTGATATATCATATTAATAATTGGCGGATGGAAAGAAACATGAAAGTAGTAATTTTTAAGTTCTCGAGTATCATTAATTTTTGGTTCTTGTACTTCAAAAATATGATGTAATTCATATTGTTAAATGACTTTATTTAATTAGTTCTCACCCAATGGAGGAGAATTTAATAGAGGTTAAATGGGGTTAACATCTTAAATATGAGAATTTCTTAAGTTTTGCGTTCGTCTTTGCTTTTTTTTTTTTAATTTAATATTGGTTTTTAATTATTTTTCATTCACTTTCATATATATATATATATATATAAAGCCATACATATCTGAAGATATATGCATTGTCATTTATATACCTATCTAATTAAGGTTTTTTTTTTCAAAGTAGTATAATAAAAATAATAATAATACAATCTAAAATTTAATTAAAAAAATATCACAATTTGAAACTTGTCACATATAACTCTTCAGAAAAAAAAAATATCGAATGTAATTTTATTTAAAAAAATCTAAAATTTAAATAAATAAATAAATATTATCTTGGCTATAAAGATAATATTTATTTAATTTCAAATAAATAATTTATTTAAGATATTAGAAATCCTTAAAATTAATTAATGGTGGTCATTCAAAGTTTGTTTACCCTAGATTTTGATATTATCATTCATGGATTATATCATTCCTCGGAAGTTTCTGCTAGAAAGCAAAAGCCATTAAAACAACTGAGATATCCAATTCCTAATTATTAAATCATTATCCCAAATTATACAGATAATTAAGGGGAGAGAGATATGATAATCCTCGTCTAATCGTAATTAATTTGGAGTGGAGGAAACCAAAAAGCAATACTCATCTTATAGAAGTTTTGCCACTCACCACCATTAAGTCAATGTAATTAATTTGGAGGAGTTCTAAATTATCTTTTAAAAATAAATAAGTAAATATTATTTTTATGGTCATTATAATAAATATATTATTTATTTAACTTTAAATATTTTTTTTTAAAATCTAATAAAATTATATCTATTTTTTTAAATAGTCACAAATATTATTTATTACTCATTTTACGCATTAAATTGTATTATTTTTATAATTAAATCTTAAGCAGTGTTATTTTATATTAAATTTAATAAAATAATTATGGCTTATTTTTTTGTTTTTTCTCCGGGCCTCTCTTCTCATGCCTGGATGACAAGTCTATTCAGGCCAATATTCTCCTGGTCCGTTTTACTCCTACTTCAAGGATTTCTGTCCATATAATAAGACAAGTTTTTCTCTACTTGCAAAGGCAACAAATCACTCCAACCGGTGGGAGACAAGACATGTAATTTCATCATATAACCTTTTAAAATAATTACAAGAATTTGTAAAATTTTAAATTTGCCATATTTTCCCATGTAAATAGAGAAAATATGGGAAAATATGGCATGCGATTTCTTTATAATATCTTTGTAATCCATATATCAAGCCTCATATTATAAAGTTGTTATCTTTATAATATCTTCATCCAAATCCATATATCATGTATTTACCTTGGTAAAAATATAAGTAAGCTTTCTTTCTCTGTGTTTCATATTTATGTTTTATATTATTGTATTTATATCTATGTTCTGTGTTTGCTAGAGAGAATCATGTCATTGTTAAGCTTGTGTTTATTTTCACATCTAAAATTATCATATTATGTTTTTTATATTAGTATTAAAGCACATATTTAATATGTTATTAACAAGTTTTATAACCCGTTTGGTATTGCTGTAGTTTCTGTTTTTGCCTTGCCTTGTAATCTGCGTTTTGCAATAGCTCCATAAGTAATTATTTTTTTAAATATTGGTTTCGTAAGAGTTGAAATAATTTATTTTTCATTTCTAGAGGCTTACTTTTCATTTATTTTAGATTTGTTTGGGAGGGTAATAATAAAGTTATTTTTTTAAAATATTTTTTGTTAGGAAATATATTAAAATAAGGTTTTTTATTATAATATATTAAAATAATTTAAAAATACTAAAAAATAATTTAAAACTATTTCTTTTTAGAAAACACAATTAAATTGAAATACTAAAAACAAGGTTTTATCTTTCTAGTATTAGTTTTAACTATATACTTATATTTTTTTTAAATTTATATTTTTAACTATGATAAAAGGCCTTTTATATACAAAAATCTTTTTAGTATTAGTTTTAACCCTATACTTATATTTTTTAAAAATTTATATTTTTAACTATGATAAAAGGCCAAACACATATTAAGTTCCTGTTTGTTTTGCTTTATAAAAATATTTTTTTAAAAAAATAAATTTTTTATTTTAAATTAATAAAAAATAATTTTTTAAAAAATAAAAAATATTATTTTAATATATTTTAAAATAAAAAATATTTTAAAAATAACTACGAAGAAACAGCCAAACATCGTCATAAACTGTTGAAATGATGAAAGTCAGAAATGGAAAAGGAAAGGACAGTATTTTAAAGGGCGGTAGCATCACCGACTACCAGCAATAGAGTCGACTCAAGAAAAGGTTATTTTGAGAGAGAGAGACAGCAAGTCAATCAGATTCAATGACTCCTTACCAGTTGTCACTTTTTTCCCTTCTCAAGATAAATTAACTAAACAGTGTTATTTGGATTTCAAGAAAATCTAGCTCGAGTAGCAGCAGAAGAAAGCACAAGTAATTGTGATTTCTTGAGAAGGAAATCTTATTAGTAGTAGATACTACATACAGATAGATAAGGAATGGCAACGAAGAAGCAGCAAGCGGCAGCGGTGAAGGTGGGGTTGGGGTTAATGGCGGTGTGTATAGCAGGATACATTCTGGGGCCGCCTCTTTACTGGCACTTGAAAGAAGGGTTTGTTGCTGTTGCTCGATCTTCTCCAATTTGCTCTCCTTGTGACTGTGATTGCTCTTCTCAGCCTCTCCTCTCCATTCCTCAAGGTTAAGAGATCTATCGCTACCTCTATCTTTATATCATTTCTTTCTTCACTCCCTCCATCACTTTTACTGTAATTCTCAAATAAAATGGCAAATCAGACAACTTCTTACAGAAATCTAAGGTACACACTTTTTATCTTGTTCAAACAATTCTGGGTTTTAGTTGTACTAGTTGGAAACCTAGTTTTAGTTAGATTCAGATCCATGCCAGAGAGATATCTTCAAGTATTTTACTTTGAAATCCAACCTTCATGTTCATGTGGATGCCGGTGCTATGTTTTGGATTCTCGAACTATACAGTGTCTCGGTAGTGTCAAGCATCAATCCTTTTAATTTCATAACCTAGTATGTGTATTTTTTTTGTATCCAAGGAGATACAGCATTAATCATGTTTTAAATGCTTGTATTCGTATTTGTAATTATTTGAATGCTAAAAAATGGTGCTAGAGAGTAATGGAAAACCATTCTTGGACCTAACGGCTTTAATTTTCAGATTAAGATGGTTTTTTATCATAGTATTAAAACCTTAATGACGGAGCACAAGGTGCTGATGGACTTGTGTAAGTTTTCACCCAAAAGACTTTTCACTTGAGGGGTGGGTGTGATAGATAAAACAATTTTTAGAGCCTCATTCAATAGCTTAATTTTGTTGGTTGAGATGGTTCGTTTCAGATTTTTATTAGGTGGAGACCATGGTTGAATTTGCTGCACTAAGTTATGTAGAGACATTTTAGTGAAGCCATTTAGATGATTTTCTGTTGAGAAACACATTTGGCTATGGTTCCCGTCTTGGTTATCTGTGGTACTTGCTCTCCCTGTGATTTTTTCCGTGCTTGGATATGCTGAGTGCCTTTTGATGGTCTGAAAGCACGGGTTAGTACAATTGCTTAAATGGATATGATAACGTGAAAAATATAATTCTTGGCAGTTCAAAATGCTAATCAACAATATTTTGCCCGTGCTTTGTTATTCAATTGAAACTATTTCTTGTTCTTCTTTGAATACCTCAAAACATTCTGGTTTTCTTAACTTGGATCAAAACACTTAGATAGTGCTGCTCAAGAAAAGGTTGCCCCATGTGGCATTTTCTTGAACAAATTAATGTATTCTCCAAGAGCTCATGTGAGACATTTATCTGATAGTTTAGATATAAATGCTATAATCATACATACTGTTATAGCGTGTAAAGCCTTGAACTTTCTGTATCATCTATGCTGGGATGCTTTTGGCTATGGTTTTTTAACGGGGCGAAACATTTTTGAGACAAGTTACACCTGTTGTTTGTGTTTGTTCATTTGTGTGCTTGTTCTTTGTCTTTTGACCTGGCTTTTGATGCAGAATACCAAAATTGTATTGCTGTAGCTTCATACATAATCTGCCTACTGAATGTCACTCCCACTGAATCATTAGCATGAGTATATTGGTTTCTAGGTCAATTATGTCAGTTTGAATTTTGTGCTGGTGTATTTGATAAGTTACATAATTCATCATGTTTATACTCACTTCAACTTTGTCCATTTTCTGCAGGATTGAGCAATGCATCATCCTTCACAGGTTAGTTTATCTGTCATGAATTAACTTTATTTGAGTGGGAGATCATTTGTAATTTCAAAACCGAGCAGCTTAAGCATTTTCCTTTTCTTGGTTCTATATGCATGTGCATGAGAAGGGAAATAGAAGAAATCTTGCTACAGTCTACCTGCATTTAATAGCTTGTTTTCTGTTAAAATATGATTTATATTTTTAAGTGACGGAAAAATTTTACTAAACTCGTTCAGACTTTGTCAAAAATATAGAGGCTGTCCCATGAATTCTGAAATTACCCAGAAATTTACTTATCACAGTTGTTAACTATATATATGATTTTATCAAAGGATGATTTCTGAAATATTTCCCTCATTCATTGGGGAAATGGATAAACACTACTAAGCCACAATTAACACCTTTTCTATTTTGTTTTCTCTCTGCAATCATTTCATCAGGTGCTATTTCCCCCCAAAATATGGTTAGAATATATAAATTTTTGTCTAGTTCAGTGAATGTGATTTTTCCAATTATTGTGACAATTTAAGTTGTTTTTCCACTACATATTTTCTTATTTGTTGACCCAATTTCAGAAACCAATTTGCTTTTTAGATGGCACATATCGCAAATGATAATATTGCGTCATTTGATGAAATTTTACTCATATTGCAAATGATAATATTGCTTCATATGATGAAATTTTACTCATATTTTTTCACTGTTTCTATAAAGCTGTCTTATGCTATGACAGAGAGGTATTTGCATTTCTCTCTTTTCTTTTCTTAAAACTTTATGGTAGTCACATGAAGAAGGCTGAGAAGTGTGTTAAGCTAAAATATTTAAGCTTCTGTGCGGATGTTTCTTTTCCTAAGTGACATTTTATTGTTATTGCAAATAACTGTCTTACTCTTATTAGAGTATGTTAAACCTAACAGGCTTTTCTTTTGATTGGTTGCTCGTCCTTTTCCTTAAGCTATGCCAGCTTGTTTGTAAAGGCATGACCATCTGTGATCCTTAAACAATCCTTATGTCATGCAACATTACCAAACCCCTGTGAGGAAATTCAGGATTTATCATCTATGCTGTTCCTTTCGAACATTCTTGCATCCTCTAGTGCTTATGCTTTGTTCTTTTATTTGCATGTGTTTTATGGAAACTGGAAAGTGTTGAGGGTATTATAGCTATGCTAAGAAAAATAATAACAAAACTCCTCTTATCTGTCATTACTTACAATGACTATTGGCTTTTATGTTGTTTAATTATCTGCATACTTAAAAGAAACTTCAAAACAATTAACGGAGCTTGGTTTTCTTGTTTAACATAGGGTGCAATGCACATATGTATATGTATTTCAAAATAATTATCTTCTCAAACTTCATTTCATTATGTGCCTATGTTTGGTATTCAGTAGTAAACCATAAAATGTTATGTGAATGATACGATTGAACCATGGTGTCATGGTATCTCATTCCGCCTGGCATATATTATGCAGATTGTGCGAAGCATGACCCAGAGGTGAATGCAGATACTGAGAGGAATTTTGCAGAGCTACTGAAAGAGGAATTGCAGCTGCGGGAAACTGAAGCACTAGAGAATCAGCAGCGGGCTGATATAGCTCTGCTTGAGGCTAAGAAGATTGCATCCCAGTATCAAAAGGAAGCTGACAAATGCAATTCGGGGATGGAAACCTGTGAAGGAGCAAGGGAGAAAGCAGAAGCCACATTAGCAGCACAAAAGAAATTGACATCAATCTGGGAGCTAAGGGCGCGTCAAAGAGGATGGAAAGATGGGGCTGCCAAGTCCCATACCTAATCTCAGGGAAATGTCCAGTCTGTGTAAAAGATCTCCGTGGCCTCATGAAACCTGCTCCTCTTCTTGGTGCTGTGGTATTATATTCACAGCCAAGTTAGCATGATTTTATATTTGAGATTGTAACAGTCAAGTATACCGTCATCAAGAAGCCTTTTGAAACTATCAAGCTGTTTAAAAAGCCCAAAGTGCATTCCTGCTATTCCTGCTAGTAAAATGTTTTGCTTGTAAGTAGAGGTTGATTTATTTAATTTAATTAAAAAAATAGCAGATAATATGTCTGCAAGTGTCTAGCTTGCTCCTGCTGTGATTTTTCAACTAAATATATTCTGTGCTGCTGGTATACATTAGCAGTTCCATCTGTAATCGCAGTTGGCTTGGTCATCAAGCTATTCCCGTTGTGAACTAGGTAAAGATTCCATGCCGATCATTACAGTTCTCTTAAAGTCCATGTTCTATGTTACAGGAATACCATGCTTGATGCTACCTATTGCCTAATTGATACATGCTACGCGAGCAACTACCTAGTATGTCTTCCAAGTCTCGTTTTAGCATAACAACTGCTGAGTGATTTTTGTTCTATTAGCATCTACAAGCATATGTGCGATCTTTTCTGTTACGTTAGGATGGTGGTGCCAGTCTAATCAAGAAGGCAAGAACACATGGACGGGATCCTCGTTTAATTTCGTTTGTTCCAGCGATGCCTAGGCATCGGATACTTAGAGGCCCTGGATCGTACGTGTAGCCTGAGCAAATTTCATTTAAGCTCGCTGTACAAAGTGGGACTCTTTGCATATGTAAGCCAAACCAGTGCCATTTCTCTTGAGCTTCAAACTCATTTGAAAATTAGTGTCTTTAACTATAAATTTTGGATTTGATCTTCTTCCTCAACCATTTTTCGTTTAAAATCAGTAGGAATTGATAGCGGATAAACTTTTTGATGTGTCTACTGTCTGCAAGCCAGCAGGTTCTATAAATTGCCCTGCTTATAGAATCTAGAAAAAAAGGGTGATTGGCGACATAATGTAGCGAGATTAGTGGGAGCCTTTCTGTTCTATTATATAAATGAGTGTCTTGACATATATTTTTTTTCCCTTTTCCTTTAATCATCTTTCACTAAGCACTGATTTTTTGTTTTTGGGGCAAATACATTCTGTCAAGGCTAATTCGTTAAAAGCTACACTGTTAAGAAAAGATCAATCTCCTATTTTATTATGATTTGGATCCTGAACCTATTTTTTGGTCATCGGATAAGGGATTTTGTTCCAATTCTTTGTTCTGTAACTTCATGGCCGAATTCCTGAATTTCAAGTTCATTTAATATTGTTAAGCTCTGTGTTTGTGTGTTGTGCTATAACAACCCATAACTTTACCCTGATGGTATAACTTT